>NW_017732430.1:58599-104854 GCF_001890085.2 Hipposideros armiger | reverse complement strand
CTCTTCCCCAGAGACAAAATGACTGTGAAAGGTAACCGTTTTGAAATGATTCAGGACATTGAGGCAGCCACAACAACACGACTAAAGACACTCACAAAAGAGATCTTCCAGAACTGCTTCAGAAAGTGGTAAAAATGATGGGATATGTTTGAAGTTGGGGGGAGTATTTTGAGGGGGATTAATGGCAATGTTTCTTTTTATTGTAATAATTTGTTTTTACTTAAACATTCACTGTATTTTGTGATCACACTTCATAGATGTGAAAGTATTTCAAACTGGTCTACTTCATTCTTGAGTTCATGATATCATACCAGTGCAAAGTTTTGACAACTATGTTTTAAATTCTACATGTGAATCCTATAAGCTTTGGTCACCATACTATAAAAAACATGTTAAGGCAATTGTGGCAATTCAGACATCAGTGCTAAGAATAATCAAAGGCATAGGGAATGAATATTATGAAAACGTAGAATGATAGGGAACATTTAAATTTAGAAAAGGATTGCAATTTTCAGATAAAACCATAAAAAAATCAAGTTTTTATTAGAAGATAATTGAGAAGGTATTCTCAAAAACAATTATAACTGAATTAAGTACGCATTTAAATAGGAGAGATTAAATTCAAATATAATGCAGAGCTTTGTGAATTTCAGGGGTATGAAAATGATAGAGGTGTTATCCCCAGAAAGCATCAGCAAGAGACCAGCCATCAATTTTATTGTTCAGATGCTCTTCTTCTACCGACAAGGGTTTTGTTGGCCCCTTGAGGTTTTTCAGCTCTGGTTCGGTGATCCATTCCTAGTCAATAATTCATTCCAGGACTCCTGAACTGATGTATTTGTGTTTGTATCCTACATGGCTTAAGTCAATGATTTTTTAAAAATACATTTGCATGAAGAAGATTCAAGGGATCTATAATACTTGATTCAAATTTCTTTTAGTTTACTTGTTAAAATTGGTAATTAGAAACAAGGACACTTAATGGTACTATGGATAACAAGTTTTAGGACATGAATGATTAATAATATTTTTTGGAGTAATTAGTTCAATGCATTTGTGTGCTTATATTGGAATTAAACAGTTCTCTGCCAACACTGAGCATATATTTAAGCCTTTAATTTTCATGAATAATTGACTATGGAGCTGGTAGTTCTGTATTGACTTTTTAAAAATTCAGACATGTGGGCTGGCCGAGTGGCGCGATGGTTAAGAACTGGCTTGGGAAGCCAGAGGGCCCCGGTTCGGATCCCACATATGAGGGCCAGTGACACTGCCCTCTACAGCTAAGATGCTGAACAACAGCTCAACCTGGAGCTGGGCTGCTGTGAGTCACTGGCGACGGCGTAGGCTGCGGGCCCCTGCTGCAGTGGGTTGCCATGGGCTACCGTGTGTCGCCAGCAGCCACAGTGAGCGGCCGTCCAGAAGCCGGCGACTGGTCTGCCTCGCCCGGGAAGAGTGCAATGATGGTGCCAACTTGGGCCAGTGAAGCAACGTCCTCCGCAACTAGACTGAAGAACAAAACAACAGCAACTTGTCTGTTCCCCTTCCCCAATTCCCCAGCACTGTTCCCTTCCCCCCCAATACCCTAATAAAAATCTTAAAAAAAAAATTTCAGACATGTAAAACTTTCTACATAAATGTGTGCAATAGTTCAACATAACACATTGTCATAATCTACAGTTCCTCAAAATGACTCCAAACTCTTCAGATCATTTGACTGGTTTTTTAAAATCTTGGATGATGATGTGAGATTTAGATAGAACATTTTGGTTCATAATGACATAATAGTGAGCTGTAAAACATAAGCTTGTAAACATGCTATTATACAGATTTACTGCTTAGTGTAAGTTTTGAATGATGCATCTCAGTAGATTTGTATACAATTTGTGTATTTGTTTAAATAATATGAGCATTGTTAAATTATTTTAGTTTGAAAAAAGAAATCTGTTGATTTTGTTCTCAAGCTTTCGGATTAATTTATTGTAAATGAAGAGGATCATAAAATCACAATTTGATATCTGACCTGTTGAAAATGCTTAAAAAACATAATAAGCAACTTCTTATGTACCGTATTTGCCGGCGTATAAGACGACTCGGCGTATAAGACGACCCCCTAACATTTCCACTCAAAATACAGAGTTTGTTATATGGTCGGCTGTGTGCGATTTTGCCAGTGTGGTAAAATCGCATAACAGCAAAATCGCATAACAGCCGAGCATACACCCAGCAGCGCTGCTGATGCCTGAACGGTATGTGGAATGAAGTGGGCGGGCATCGGGAGGCCACTATGGCACGGGGCAAGCACTATGGGCAGTCTATCTGAAGTGTACCTGGCCTCCACTTGGAGGCATATTTTTCAGGGCAAAAAAATTGTCTTATACGCCGGCAAATACGGTATGTGAATCAGGATAGTTTTTCAAAATGATATATCTAAAACAAAATATAAAATGATATTAAAGTTGATAGATGATTGCAAATTTCATTAAGAAGGCTGTGTAGCAAGTGTCTGCTGTCATCCAGATTAATTCTTATTGATTTATTGTATTTGTTTCCTATCTCTATGTTACAAATTACTACCAACTTTGTGGTTTCATACAGTGCCCATTTATTTGCTCACAGTTCTGTAGGTCAGAAGCCCCTTGTGGAATGACTGGTTTCTCTGCTGAAGGTATCACGAGGGCAAAATCAATGTGCAGACCAGGCTGAGTCCTCATGTAGAGTCTCTAGGATAAAAGCACTTCCAAAGCTATTCTGGCTATTTGCAGAACTCAGTTTCTTGCAGTTGTAGGACTAATTAATATTCCTGTTTCATTTTTGGCTGTCAGCATATTTTGCCTCCTCTATCTCCAAAGCTAGCAATAGGTGATCTCTCTTGTGTAAAATCCCTTTCGTGCTTTGAGTGTCCAAATCATACAACTGGTACAATCCCCCCCAGGAATAGCCCAGTCCCTTTGAAAGGATCACCCAAATTTGGTGAGACCCAATGAGGATGTTCTTTTTAATTTAAAGGTAACTAATTTGGAACACTAACTACATCCACAAAATCCCTTCACACAGAGTCCAGATTATTGTTTGATTGAAAGTTTATTCCTCCTTAGGAAAAGGTGTATGTACACCAGGATGTGGGCAATCTTATGGCTGATTATAGAATTCTGCTTATCACAATTTACTTTTAATTATGAGAAATTAAATTATATAGAGAAACATAAAAAGTTCTTTTGTGTGTAGTATTTAGTTTAAACATGTGTCCCAATGGTTTAAAAAATATGTGAAAAGTACTGGTTTAAGAAAACACTTTTACATGGAAAAATAAAGACATCAAAATATTAAGCATTATCAGATAGGTTATGCATTCTAAGTTTTAGTGATTAATAAGAAAGTGACACATTAATTACCCAGAGCTTACAATTTCAATCCCCAGTAATGTTTACCTATACTTTCCAGGCTTTCAGCCCTTCTAAGTCTCTAGCTCATTGAGCACAAGTCTACTACTATTAATCAAGTTTTCTGTCCATATTTATCAGAGTAATCATTGTTAAGGATTTTCAAGGTACCCATATTATCAAAAGAACCATTCATTCATTTTATTAAAGAGCTTCATAGAATTTATCTAGAAATAATTTTAGATCTACAGAAAAGTTGCAATAATAGTAGAGATTCTCTGTATACCCTTCATCTAGTACCAACTAAGGTTGACATCTTATGTAACTATGGCTAATAAATCAAAATTAATAGATTAACATTGTTACAATTCCATGAACTAAACTAGATATGTTATTTGGATTTACCCAATTTGTCCACTAATTCAGGAGCTTCTTGTGTTCCTGAATCCTATCCAAAATACCCTGTTGTATTTATTAGTCACATCTCCTAATCCCCTTCAATATATGACAATGTCTATCTCATGCCTTGTCTTTCAAGACCTTGACACTTCTGAAGAGTACTGATAAGATATTTTATAGGAGTCACTCAACTTTGTGTTTTCTGATGTTTGACTAATTGGACTGGAGTTATGGGTTTGGTGGTGGAGAGAATATTATAGAGGTGATATGCCTTTCTAATTATATCACACTATAGCAGTACATGACAGCAACATGGCTTATCACTGGTGAGTGTCACCTTGATCACTGATTAACCTGGTATCTGAAAGGTTTCCCCACTATGAAATTACAATATAAAGTAAATCAGTAAATCCAATCCATATTTAAGGGAAGGTATTAAGACTCTTATCTCCTGGAGAGAGGTGTATCATATAATTTGTGGACATATGTTAAAATCACCACATAATTAATACATATTTCGTGAAGCATACACTGAGGATATGCAAATATCATGCTTCTTTTTACAGTTTCTTCATTAATTTTAACATTCTTCAATGCGTGATGCCTACAGCCATTATTGCTATGCTGTTTAATGGTAATTTCCTATTTCCTTCTTTTCTCTTATTAATTAAAATTGTTCTGTAAGAAAAATTTGTTTCTTCGCTCTCACTTATTTAATTATTCATTCCCATGTATTTAATTATTTTTTCTCTCATTTCTTTAAATTATTCATTCATTTATTTTTTTCTAATTTTTAGTTATAATCCAATGCTATTGTCATTTATCTTGTGTCTCCAATCGTCCCAGCATTGGTGGCTCTTCTAAGATGTCTCCCCTGTCTCTCATGATTTATCTGTTTTTCTTTTTAGCATTTTCTTACTTTCTGGCTCTAAAGGACACTCCACGCTCATCTTGCATTGTCCTGCCCTAATTCTAGAATCAGTCATTTCTCCTAGAAGCCCTGGAGCCTGTGGGGCATTCAAAGTAACCATAGCAACCACATGTTTAAACTCAGGTGGGCTCCTACGATGATGAATACAAACCCACACTCTGGAGAAATGGGCAGTTTGTTAGAAAGTTTTTTCCTAATTTCTGCTAGCTGCTCAGCTTTTCTTTCCTTTCTTCCCCCGTCTCTTGCAACCCCCACAGGTGCATTCCACTAATTTTTACTTGATGCTGTCAGCATGGCGATGGGATCTGGGACTGGGAGGGGAGGGTATTCTCAGATTGAACCTGTTTTGTGCCAGCACTCTGAGCCTAGCTCTCAGTCCTGTGATCTTCCCAAGTGCACCCGCCCCTCTTCCAGTTATACTTGTTGGCCTAACACATACTCTTGCTCCTCCTTAGTGGTTTGTCCTGTAACCTCAGTGCTCTCATGAAATTAAGAAAAGTAATTTATTTGCCCTTTGCCCAACTTTTTTCTTGCTATAAGAAAGGAAGTAATGCACTTTCCATTTCTGCTTCTCTGAGCTAAAGCTGTTACAAAATTTTACTTTGAGCAAGTAATGTGAAAAGAGGAATAATAAAGTAACAGTATAAAATTCAGAAAAGACACACCAAATGTTTGTAACATTTAATGGCTTCTCGTGTTTTTGCTATAATTGGTTATGAGATCAATGATGTGTTCTGGATGGCAACATCTAGAATTCTCATGGTTAATTCTCCAGAATCCTAAATTATAGGATTTGGACTTGGAAAAAAGTACTATTTTCCATTTGAAATGGTGTGTCATTGCAACTTTTATAGCAATACGTGGTGTGAATATGGTAAATGTTTAAATAAAAACAAAATTATTACAGTAAAATACACATTGCCATTAATCCCTCTCAAAATATTCCCCCAGTGCTTCAAACATACTTATCCCATCATTCTTGCCACTTTCTGAAGCAGTTCTGGAAGTCCTCTTTCGTGAGTGTCTTTAGTTGCGCTGTCGTGGCTGCCTCGATGTCCTGAATCATTTTGACTTTGGGGAAGAGCCAGAAGTCGTATGGTGCCAGATCTGGTGAATAAGGTGGGTGAGGACACACTGCAGTGTTTCCATTTGACAGAAATTGCCATATACTAGAAGTGATTATACATGCAGCGTTGTCATGATAGAGGATGATTTAGGGCACACTTTAAAACAACCTTCTCTCAACCATAGCTCGCACCTGACTGACTGCACTGAACAAGTTGAAACTTGTCACACACTGTTACTAAGGTTTGAGGCACTGCTTCCCATATTGAAGATCCCTGCCTTTCCGTTGAATGTCACTAGGCAGCAGCATTCGCTGTATGTTGTGATCACAATGGAAAGGCACACATCACTTCTGGTACAGCAATTTCTGTCAAATAAAAACATTACAGTGTGTCCTCATCCACCTTATTCACTGGATCTGGCACCATGTGACTTCTGGCTCTTCCCCAAAGTCAAAATGATTCAGGATATCCAGGCAACCATGACAGCGCAACTGAAGACACTCATGAAAGAGGACTTCCAGAACTGCTTCAGAAAGCAGCAAGAATGACGGGATAAGTGTGTTTGAAGCAAAGGGGAGTATTTTGAGAGGGATTAATGGCACTGTGTCTTTTATTGTAGTAAATTTTTTTTAAATTTAAACATTCACTGTATTTTGTGATCACACCTCATATTTTATGAGCAGCTTGATTCTAGTGTAAATTCCACTATAGTTATCCAATCACTTATATACTAAGACAAATACCAGCAATTGACAAATTGGCAACAGCATAAATTTTGTTCTGATCTCAGGGACACATAAAATCATGAATTTGCCTCATCTGAAAGTTTACTCAACTAATATATTAAATTAGTACCCAATTCATTTATTTAATCAAATCCTAGCAGATAAATGATATATTCAACTGAAACCACATAGCTCAAAAGTGATTTTAGCCTTAAGCATTCAGAATTTAGGAGAGTATAACATCTATGAACTTGGAACTCCATAATAACAGATGAGAGGAATTTATAATTATCAGTAACTATTATTTTGTGACTGAGCATTTTTATTAATGGGTGAAGGGGCAGGCGATGAGCATTCTTAACTTCCACTACTATATGTTTGAGTATTTGCACACAAGCACCACCCAAAAGCCAAGTACAACTATTCTCACCTCTGGTAGACTTGTTTCTTTTATCACTGCCCTAACCAGCAAACACACTGTGCCAAGCCCTCATAATTTTGTATTTGCAGCCACCTCTGACAGCTGACAGAATGTAAACCAGGTCACCTAAGCAAGCATGATAGGGACTACTGCATTTGAACTGGAATTTGAGAGAACTTGTCAGGATTTTTCCCCCCAATATTTTAGATATATCCCTTTGCAAAAATATAAAGCAACTGTACTGTGACCAGTCAGAAAAGTATTAGCTTTGAATTATGACACAGTTCACCTATGACAACCAAAAACCTCTGACATTTCAAATGGGAAGGAATTTAGTCATTTTGAAGCCAAAGTTGAAGAAAAATAGTGCCCTGAAAATCAATGTAAAAGAATCATATAAACAAATGAATATGATCAATTTTACACAGCATTTTCTTTAAACCTTTTCTTATTTTTCTTCCTGAGAGGAGAGTAGATTAGAAAAAGGACTTTTCCTCTTATTGTCTCATACCAATTGTTTTTTAAATTGGGTATTAATTTTTAAATTGTCTCATATCAAGTATTTTTTTTCCAGACTGGAAAACAGTTATTATCATGGAATCAATGAGGCAATAATTTTGCTTTCAAAAGACATGAAGCCTTAAGAGAATGAAACTTCCATACATTTGTCTTATTTCATGCTTTGTGGTAATCTGAAATATTTCATCTCCAAGTTTCATTTTACAACATTCATGGACAATGAATGGCACATCAGAAAATAACTCAGTGTACTAAGCTTTATGACGGAGCTACTCAGAATTAAATGACTTCAAAGGAGTTATGCCATATTAAACTCAAAGAAAAACAATTTTTTATGTATAGTAATTCTGGGGCCTTTCTTTGACTTTTTTATTGATGTGATAGAAGAGTAGCTTCCAGAGAAGTATCACACTTTCAAAGAGAAAAGAATTATGTTATTTAATCCTAAGCAGATATGGCTCCTCTAACATCAGGCTTTTTTCCACCATTGTTTTGTAGATCTTTCATTTTGACTATAAGATGATTTAGATATCATGACACATTGTTTCAATTTATATAGATATTATTTTAAAGAGCAATAAATCACAAACTAATATTAACTGTGAATTTTGTTTTGTTTCTTAACTGAATGCTGAATGTAGGCCTCTTATTTTAGGTAACGTAAGATTCAGTTACATGTCTTACCTAGAACAAGACATATTTAAGGTATCACATATTGCCTGTTTTCTTAAAAAATATGTGTGGTTTAATGAAATGGAAGTTCATATAGCAAGATAATTCAAGGGATCACGTGCTGAGTTCTAAAGACATATATACATACATACATACATATATATATATTCAAATAGATATAAATACAGATAGATATATAGATACACTATTCTTTCTCTACATTTATTCAACAATTAGGGGCAAGGTAAGAATTTTATACTAATAAATTTTAAGTGGTTTAACAGTCATATATAAAAAAAAGCAAAGTATGTTAACTATCCTTAAACTTTTGAAATAATATACTTTGAGGATAAAGAGAAGTAATGAATCCATTTTGAAGGTCAAGAACAGAGTCAGAAAAACAACAACAGTGAAATTTGAAATAGAAATTAACTAACTGACAAGAAGAGAGAAGAGAAGGTATCTGGGTGTAAAGACCAGCTCAAATGGAGAAAAGAATGTTGGGGAATGCTAGGTTCTTAGAGGGAGGCAAATTGGAAAAAAAAAAAATATATATATATATATATCACTATTATCCTCATCTTAAGATTTTAGTTCAGTAATATTTTACTTTTCTCTGGACTTTCCAACTTATTTGCTAACCATGTTCAAATTACTTAACACGTCTACACTATGGATCACATCAAAGTCTCTTGATGTGACATTCTGAAAAAATCCAGTTGGAATCCTGCCAATCTTATACTTTTTTTCCAGGAAAGAATTGCACTGTTATTGCACCATCTCACAGTATATTAATGATAATATGATAATTTTAGAGCTAAAAGCGTTACTAAACTAGCAGCTAAATTTTGTAATAAAAAGAAACCACACAAATTGGAGAAGTGTATTGACCCTTGAACATTCTCATAAAAGGTAGAATTATTTTTTTATATATCAAAAAGATTGAAATGTAAAGACTTAAACACAAAGGGAAGACCAGATGTACTAAAACTGGTGCCCTGTTCACATGGGGCATTTTCTTGACTAGCAGGAGATACATAGGTAAGATTTCCAGGGTAACTAAAGTATTTAATTCTTTGAGGATTTACGTTCCCCATCACCACCACCAGAGAATTATCTTCCTAAATACCAGTAATTAATTCTGGTAAATTTTATTCTTATTTCGCCTGTGATGTGTATGTTAGAAAAAAATTGTTTCCCACAAGATTTGGCATGGACCATGTCCAAGTTCAGGAAAATTTTGCTCAGGTAAATGTGGCATCCCATTGCTAGGGAAATTATTTACACATTGTCCACTATGTGACTTGGATGCCTCTGCTTTTGATTATGTCTTCAATACTCAATACATTGTCAAAAAATTTATTTCCCTAGTTGAGTTGATCATGACATTGATATTCAATGTTGTGTTGATGTTACTTTTAAAGGCATCTGTTTTTCCTATTTGTCAGATAATAGGTTCAAATATTTCCTTGACTTTTCACCTTCCATTTTTTACCCTCTCACTGGTAGGTTTCTCTCCCCTTATTTTTGGTGAGTTTGAGGTGGGGAGGGTAAGGTTTTTGTTAAGGCAGTTGTTTGCGTTAGGATAAAGTGGCAACCTCCAAGTTTCTTATATGCCAGACTTGGAAACTGCAATTTATTTTTCATTTCATTTTTTTAGAAATTGTCGACTATTCCATTGTGTAAATATTTTATTTAACTATTGATCTCTTAATGAGCATTTGAATTTTTCCCCGCATTTTGTCTATTAGGCATAATGCCACTAGGAATGTTTCTATAGTGAGTGTGTGTGTGTGTGTGTGTGTGTGTGATATGTTTTAATCTCTCTAAGAGTGAAATTACTTAGTAATAGGATAACTCTATGCTTATGTATTTGAGGAACTACCAGGCTGTTTCCAAAGTGGCTGCACCATTTTACTTTCCCACTGGCAGAGTATAAGGGCTCCAGTGTCTTCACATTATTCTCCACATTGTTATTTTCCTCCTTTTTTAAATCTTTGATTATAGGCATCACAGTATAGCGGTATTTCATTGTGGTATTGATTTGCATTTCTCTGATAGCTAATGATGTTGAACACCTTTTCATGTGCTTAATGGCTGTTTGTATATTTTCTTTGGAGAAGTGTCTAGATCCTTTGCCTGCTTCTTTTCTAAACATGGTTATTTCTCTTTCCTTGACTGAGTTGTAAGAGTTCTTAATATATTCTATATACAAGTTCCCTATTGTTGAGCAGAGTACTGTGCACTGGTTACCAATCCCAGGGCAAGACACTAAACACTTCTCCCCACAACATCTTGGTGTTGGAGTCCCAACAAAAACACAACATAATTAAGTACTGGAAGGAACAACATTCCACAGAAAGGAGACAGAGCAAGATCAGCTTCAGGAGTATGAGTTGGCCCCCCATGGCCAGTGGGCCTCTTCCTGAGGCTGCTGCAGGCCAATTTGCCTCTATGGGCATCCTTTTTGCTTCACGGTGAAAGAGCTCGGTCTGCTCCCCTCAGAGGACAGATACAGCAGTGGGGCTGTCCAGGTGTTGGAGGGTGCTCTTGCTTTGATTACACACAAGGGAGAATTCCCTAAGCCAGAAACAGGAAAATATATTCCCACATAAAGTGATAAGCCAGCACAGGCTGTGTGGGCACTTTATCTCTCGATTAGGACGTGTTCCAACCCCAATCCCTACTCTTATGCCTGTGTGTGGAAATCTGCTGATTGTGCACACATCGTGACACTCCCTCTTTCAACACTTCTGAGCTACATAATTAGCAAATATTTTCTCCCGTTCTATGGGCTGTCTTTTCACTTTCTTGAAGGTGTCCTGTGAAGCACTAGCGTTCTTAATTTTGATGTTGTCCAGTTTGTCTATTTTTTCTTTTTGCTAGTGTTTTCGATGTGATATGTAAGAAACTAGTACCTAATCTAAACTCAGTGGTTTGTTTACTGTGTATATAGTTTTGCCTTTTCCTGAATGTGATCACATAAATCCCTATAAATGTGATTATACACCATAAAACATTTTAAGACTCACTTTTTTCATTTGTAATATGCATTTAATATCTAGCCATGTTTGTGTGTCTTGATAGATCATTCCATTTATCACTGAATCATATTTTATTGTATGGACATACTACAATTTTGTACCCTTTCATTTGTTGAAGGACATCTTGATAGTTTCCAGTTTTTCATGATTATGAATGAACCTGAAATAAACATTAGTATTCAGGTTTCTGTATGGCCATACATTTTCATATCAGTTAGGTATACACCTAGGAGCACAATTCTTGATTGAAAGGTGAAACTATGTTTGGCTTTCTAAGGTGCTGCCAAACTATTTTTCAAAGCAGTTTTACCATTGAAATCCCTACCAGAGATGAAAGAAATACCCTTTTCCTCCTTAACTGAAATTGGCCTTGTCAGGTTTTTTGTTGTTGTTATTTTATTGTTTTGGTTTTTGTTTGTTTGTTTGTTTTTTGCCATCCTTATAGATCTGTAGTGTCTTCCTTATTTAACATTTATTTATCATACTGCTCTTAATAAGAGCAGAGGAAGAGTTTGGTCTGTACAAAGAACTGTGCTCATCTCCTAGTCAAATTGTGCTTAGCTGCAGTAATTAAATTGATGGGGGAGCTATGTTGTAGTGATGTACTTCTACATAAAGGTGTTCATGGAATAACTTTGTTAAACCATAATATATATATATATATATATATATATATATATATATATATATATATATATATATATTGTCAAGTACAGTTCTTACTTTAATCTTCACAGCATCCTCTTTGCGTGTATCTAGCCTTATCCATTCTTTCACCTTGCTTATTATCCCTGCATTTCCTCATACATTTATTTTCNAGCAAGTCTCCTCTTTCTCCTCTTTGCGTGTATCTAGCCTTATCCATTCTTTCACCTTGCTTATTATCCCTGCATTTCCTCATACATTTATTTTCTATGCAAGTTATATGCATCCTCCCTAAGAGCTGTATCTACTACACAGTGAACCAATATTAACTAAAGCATTCTTTTATCCCTTTCACTCTTTTATCTGAGGTGGGGTACCACTTTCACTAAGCTCACACATTTCTGTGCATCTTTAACTTCGTGCTGAACACCTTGATCTTCCCCAAACTCTATAATTTTAAGGTATTCCTTGAAATTGTTTTTGTCCTCTTTTCTTGTTCTCCTGTAGTCACTACGTTTTCCTCAAAAAACCTGACAAATGTTAGTCAAATTCAGGAGGCCACTGGCGGAGTTCTCTTGATGACCTTCTCTCCTGGAATTCAAGTTGTACTGAGTAAGTTTGTGATTTCTTTTTTTATATATATTTATTTATTTATTTTTAATTAATTTATTTTTATTATTAGTTTCAGGTGTACACAACAATGCCATAGTTATCCTTTTCATCCCTCACAAAGTAACAACCCCCCTCCCCTACCCACTGCCCTCCCACCCCTGATGTCATGCTTATCTATTACAATTCCATTGACTCCATTCCCACATCCTGTGACTATATGTATATATAATTACAGTTGACATACAATATTATTCAACATCAGCTTCAGAAATACAGTGTGGTGGTCAGGCCTCTACACCGTCTATGAAGCGGTCTCCCTAACAAGACATGAGCCCATCTGGCCCCCTAAAACATATTTACAACATTATTGATTATATTCCCCAGACTGTTTTTTCCATTCCTGAGACCATATTGTAGTTACCAAAAGTTTGCGATTTCTTGTAGCTGAAGTATTGACTCCAAACCTGCCACAGCAAGCTGTTCATTCATTACAGGTTTCCTGGTCACCTAGGTAGGGGTCTTTCAAGCTGGCCTGGCTTTCTCTCTTTCTCCTCTAAAAATCAGCATTGATGTAATGATTTTGTGCTAGCTGTGTCGGTGGCCCAGTCCCCTTCATCAAGGAGAACAGTCACAAAAGAGCAAAAGCAGAGAAATCCTTGACTGAGACCTTCCAAATTGTTCCCTTTCTTCTTCCTCCATCTACTGTGGATCTTTTGTCTGCCAGTCGTGTAGAAACAGCCTCAATATTAACCAAAATAAAAGGGAAAAGATCATAACTAATAAGCTTAGATGTCATTTGGGGAATTAGTTATAGATAATTGTATTAATATTCAAATTTTACATCAGTTATTACTCTGGAGTAGTAATTTAGAGACTTCTTTGCTTGGTGGACTAAAAATATAGCAAAAATGGCTTATATTTTTGTTTTATACCCAAGGAATGACTTTTAGGGTTAGGGTTATAATTTATGGCTGGGATATTTAACATGATTGCATTTATACTCAATAGGGAATCTTTCAGAAAATCACTACTTGGAATGCAGTTCTATAAATGTTGTGTCTTGAGCCAAATTAAACATGTAAAATGCCAAGTTCTCAATCTAAGGAAAAACGTTCCCATCTGCTATAATTATATAGAATGAGAGAGATAGTGAATGTATTCCCATTTAGTGAACACAAAAGAGACACTTATTTTAAAACAAATTGTTGGGCTTTGTTGGTTCAGTTAGGGGTGCTTTCGCTCAAGTAGAATAATGTGTACATTTACTCAGTGTTATGTATTAGCTAGTTAACTACATTTTACTAAAACCTTGCAAATGTTCTTTGGCCAGAGGGAGAGTGCAATGGGACATGATTCTCTCTGTAATCAGAAATACCCAAACTGACCGTTTGCTTGGGTGACATTTTACTTGGAATTTAAACATTTCTCCAGTGAAGTATAAAAGTAGTTTTATTTAACTCAAAATTTATACTTAAGGAATTTATACTTAAATTAAAAATACTGACACATTCCCCCCAACATTTATTTAGTTCTAAAGCAGTATGTTCTATCACCTTTTGGAAGATCTCCTGCATTTTATTAATAGCCAATCTGTGTTCTCATAAAAATGGAAGAAATAAAATATGATTAAATTCAAATAGTACTTATCCATGAACAAAAGAGTTATATTTCTCAGGTGAATATAAATTATGCCAATTCTGCTAAAAAAAATGAAAGAAAGATGATGCTCATTGTCCCTGAAGTAGGCCTCCTATTTACACATTTTCTATATCAAAATCAAGTATGGATTCCATCAAATCCACTCTATATTATTCTCAACGCCACTTGGTGTTTCTCATCGCAATCTTAGCTGTCTTCAGGAAGCTGTTTTTTCTTACAACATACACTTCTCTCTTTCATATCACAAAATACATTATTTATATGTATGTCTAATTCTGTTATTGGAAACAGTGAGTCACTTTTTAGACTTATGGATTTTACTTTGTCAAACATATGTCGTTCTTTCCTTTTTGTGGCTAAAACAAAAGGATACATGAAAGAAACAAAAACAAATCAATATTTCTCTTTTAACTATCACTTAAAAATTACATTTGGTTCACAGAAATGCAGGAGATGAGGTAGAATTACATAGAAAACAAATGTTCTGGGCTCCTTTCTCCAAGCAGCTTTTCTTAATAACCGTCACCCTGCTTCTATTAAGTGACACGCCTGTGTATTTCAATTTTACATTGCATTACATGCCATTTATTATAATTATTAGTGTGCATGTTATGTCCACCAATTTGTTAGTGGATTGAGGACATTAGAGTTCATTATTATATATCTTAAAATATGTTGTCCTGAGCATGAAAGAGGATATATTGCTCATTGCATTTGGGGTAAACTTTTCCAGTAAGGGATGAAGGGGTAAATTGTCCTAGTTTCTTTTTTAGATTGACTCATACTGCTTTTCTGCATTAGTAGGAGTTCTTTCTCTTACCTTAGTGTAGAAGGCTTTAGAAAGACCAGAGAGGATTACAGCAAAAAACGTGTGGAAAACACAACATACATAGGTCTGATCTTGGCCAAGGAATAAATCACAAAAGATTGACAGTAATATTAATAATAAAAGCTCCTACCATGAGCCAAACACCTGAGATACCTATTATAAGGGATACTAATGACAACCTTCTTAAGTAGATACTTAGGCTGAGAGCCCATCCTCACCACCACTCCTTTCTTCACTCCCCTGCAGCAGAAGCAATAACTCACTTGCTTCTTTATCTCTGGGACCTGTTACATTTCTCCCTGCAGAAAACCCGAGCTCCCGCTTACTCTGTGCATGGTCCACAGTTCCGAGGCAGAGGGAGTACGCACGTTTAATTCAGAGAAAATGTTAGCATCTGGTACACCGGACTCAAGAATTTGAAAGCCCTTCACAGAAAGGGACATTGTAGCAATGTAAGAATGGAAACTTTTGGTGGAGACTGGATCACATGAGTTTAAATTTTAGTGATGGTTTAGCAAAAGTAGACAATGGAGATTTTTCACTTTGGTGGTCAGCAAGGCCAGTCCGGGGCCACACTGCCCATTTTTCAAGTTGCAGTCTTATTGTAGCTGTTACAGACTTGAAAGGTGACTAACAAACAAGACCTTATCCACAGGGGAGAGGTTATTTTTATATAGGTGAATGGCAATTTTATAAGGCATTTGGCTTAATAGAAATGTGAATTTCATCAAAAGCACTGCTTTATGATTTGCTGCAACTTGACTTTGAACTGTTTAAATATAGTCAGTAAAATGTATATGTGGATGCTAAGATTTTTTTTTAACAGGTGTGAAATTCTGAGAAAGGTTTAGGATATTATGAAAAAAGACAAAACAGACTTCTCATATTTACAGCTTTTAGGAGTACCAGCCAATGTGACAATTACTTGCTGCTTTTATTGTGTTTTTCAGCCCAGTATACACGCAGGTTGAGTAAATGGTTTGTGTGTCCCAAAGTGTTAGTTTGTGAGGTTCTGGATTTCTGAGAAAAGACAGTGATAGAGCAGCTGAGTAAAATTCAATTCATTATTGGCAACCAAAGAGGGGTAATTTAAGAGCTACACTTAAATTCAAGTCCATAGGCTCAAGAGATATATATCCTCTCACCATACGGTCTGGTTGGTCAAGTTAGATATATTTGGACATCTGACCATAGCTATAGGATTAGAAAACCTAAATTATATTATACAGCCTTTGAAAGCACATGGAAAACTGGTCTTCATTGAGCCCTAAGAAACCCATGACAAAAGTGTTAATGACAATTTCCTTCCAGAAATCTCCTGAAGAATATTCTCCAGCTGATGTATTCACCAGTGGATGAGGGAGAACCCTAATCTAAATGGCAGGTTTTGCATGTCTAAAAAATTCCAAACCAGAAGGAAAGACATATGAAAAGACCTACTCAAAAGAGAGTAGATGTTATATTAATAGACTGACCTATGCACAGTTCAGCTCTGGAATTTCAGATACATGGAGAGTAAAGGAAATATGGATATTCAAATGAAGTCATTTTAATAAGCCATATGAAAAAGAACGACACCTGGTATTTGGCTGCTGTGCCACTTCCAATTTGTAAAATTTGTCAGAGACAGCCATGTTTCAAGCGACATTGTCTGAATCCTCTATACATGGTAATGAAATAATGACAAAAGTAACATTTTGACAGGAGATTCCCTCAATTGTATTAAAGCATACTGGTCATGCGCCCTAGATGAGTAGCATTAACTGTCCAAAGCGTACTTATTTTCTTTTTTCTCCTACCTGTAAGAGAGGAGTGTTACTTCACTTTTTATTGGATGAAAAATGAGCTCAAAGAGAAATACTCATACATTTTGGAAGCACTTCTAAAAAACTAAGCCTCCTGTTTTTACTCTTTTCCTTCCAAACTTGGACATCTGCTTATGCCTCAACCTGTACTGTTGCCTCTGTATTATTGAATCAAAGGAAGGGGACATTTTAGAGAGATCATATAGTAGAACATTTCCAAACAGGTGTAAGAGCAACACCTCTAAATTCCCTTGTATAAAGCCATTTTCCTCTTTCCCTACCCCCATTTTTACCAACCTCAGAGGGACACGTACAGATCAAGAATGAAGGAGCAAAAAATATGTGAAAGGTAGCCTCAAACCATCTGCTTCCCTTTAAGCTACCCATGTTTCAGAAATAGAGCACTGGGGGAAAGGGAAAAGAATGTATTCATACTCCCCAAAGCCATCTATAGAAGTTAGTCATCTAAATTCTTATCAACATTCCAATGGCATTCTTCACAGAAATACAAAAACAATTCTAAAATTTGTATGAAGCACAAGAGATTCCTAACAGCCAAAGTAATTCTGAGAAAGGAGAACTAAGGTGGAGGAATCATACATCCTGACTTCAAGCTATACTACAAAGCTATATTAATTTAATAAGTATTGAACCAGCAATCCCTGCAGGCCCCCACACATGTGTGGCCATGTTTGAATGGCCCTGAGAGGAGCTGGGCCCAGAACAGAGGGACTCTTGGCTGCTGGGCACAGTTCATCAGTGCCAGGGCTGGGCTGAGGTGCCACAGTACTATGAGGTGCTGGTATACAAGATTATTTTTTTTAAAAAAAGAGAGAGATTATGGGTAAAGACAAAAGGTTTCTATGATCTGAATATAGAGACTCTAGAAACAGAACACATGAGAAAACAAAACAGAAACAAACTTATAGATACAGAGAACATTTTGATGATTGCTGGATGGGAAGGTTGAAGGGATGGGTGAAGGGGTGAGGGGATTAAGAGGTACAGTTGGTAGTTACAAAATAGTCATGGGATGTAGAGTATAGCATAGGGAAAATAGTCAGTAATATTGTAGTAACTGCATGGTGTCAGATGAGTACTGGTTTTATCAAATGATCACTTCATAAGTTATGTAAATATCTAATCACTGTGTTGTACACCAGTAACTGATATAATATTGTATGTCAACTGTAATTGAAAAAAAAAAAATATATATATATATATATATATATATATATATATATATATATATATATTAAAAAAAGGAAGGTTGACAAAAAAAAGAGATTATGACATCTGAAACCCATCATGTTAAAAGACAGAACTTTTGTAATAATATTGAGGATCATTCCATTTGTCTTCTTAGAAAAAGGATCTCTAATTTCACTAATAAGAACATGAAAGAGGCTAAAAACATCTCCAAAACAGTTGGCTGCTTACATGAATAGAACAGCTGGACAAGCTGTGCAATGCCCAGATAATCTATGTAAGGTGATCTATCACAGAAAGTTCATCATATTTTTCCTAATCCCTGTTACAAACAAAAACAAAAAAACAAACAAAAAACCCAGGCCCCTAAAAGTGTAGAAGTGGGGGCTATGACATGGCAGAGAAATAAAAAATACTGGCTTGAGCAGGCCACCTGCCTGACAAATTAAACCATGATAGTTGAACGTATTTGCTTAACTTCAGTGATTCTGGTTTTTCACAGAGAAAAAGCCCATCATCAAAATACAGTGGTTTTTTTCCTGAGGTTTCTCAGGACCATGAAAACCAGTGGCACACATTTTATTCAGCAGGAATTTGAGAATGAATGTAGCTTTAACTTTGTGGAAAAAAGAGAAGTATTGGTAAACTTGCAGCTTATTTTGTGAGAAGACGTGGAGTAGCGGGGTGCCTTCCTGTTCTCACCAAAAGTTTACAGAGAGAAAAACAATACATCTCACTTGCCTGCTGTGTAGGCTTGTTGCCTGTAGTAAAATCGCCACTTAAAAGGAAATTTGAAGACTATATAATAGTTGGTCTAAACTGGCTTTAAGCAGCAATAAGAAGGTGGTGGTCAGAACTATCATCCAAAAACAGAAATGATAAATGATGGAAATATTCAGATTTTAAAACAATAAAGTGGGTGTGGGAACAAGAAAACCATCCCATTTTGGTTCCATTATATACTGGTAGTATAGCTAAGGATATAGATGCTCATTTATTACAGTTGCATTGAGAGACTTCATCTGCTAAAGAGCATTTGGTTATTCAAAACATCCCTGGACTATATGATTTCCAAAATGTCTTATTGGAGAACTGTGAACTGTGGAAGAAATCAAAGCCATTTTCTTTACAGCCACATAATGAAACCACTAATGAAACTCTAGCAATCTATTTCACAATGAAGTGGAAAAATATCACAAAGGAGCAGCTTCAAATTAAATGAGGTGAAAGTGCTCTATGAAGATTGTTCACCTTTGCTGCATTTGGGATTTATATAGTTATTTGGCAACACTGTTTAAGAACTACTGGGTCTTAATGCAATCCTGCATAAGAATATTTTACACTATGTGAAATAACAAGACAGCACGTACTAGGAACCACAAAGACCAATCATGATTACTATTTTTAAGATTGTGTTTTATAAGAAACACTCAAATATGTGCAGCTATTTTTCTTATGTTGAAAAGACTTTGAAAGTTTAAAACATCATAACAAATACTACTAAAAGTTTTTTACCCACCTTGAGATACTGTGTATACAAAATGCCTTAATAAGCCAATGTGACAGCAATATCTGTTTAAAAGAACAAAACCAAACGTGCTTCTGGCATGATAAAATCATGGAATTAAATCAGGAGCTTCCATTCATGTAGAATGCTATTAAGACTTATTCCACGTCATCTTTAAAACATGAGAATATTTTTAATATCTCTGATGTGTGTGTGTGTTTGTGTGTGCCAGAATCATCATGTCATGTATGTATGTATTATTCTTATATGAAAGGAAAAGGTTAATATGTATTTGCATGAATGCTTAGCTGGAAATGTTCATGGAATTGGCTAATTTATATTCACTTTCTACTGCATATAGACTTCTAATATTTTCAGTTCTGTATTATTTAAACTTTCTTCATCTTAGTAAATTCACTAAATATTTCTAAATTTTGCTTTTTTAAAATTCTGATTTTATATTAATTCTAATTCTTTTTCACTACATATATTTTATAGAATTACATACAATGCTTTAGAACTGTTTATGGTTAGTGCTGTTCTTGTATTTTAAATTCCAACTTTGTATTACTACCTCCGCCAATGGTTGGTATGAAATGTCAGCAGACTATATGAGTTTTTTGTTTTGTTTTGTTTTAATACTGTTTTTAGTGTCAATGAACCCACTTGTGGAATATCTTCTCAGCTGTATTTCTTAGTCTGTCTTGAAAGTGATTGGGATTTAAATACCACTATTGGTTTGTATGTAATTTCATCTTTATTGCACCTGAGCGGTACCTGAGCAAAGGTTTTTAGTAATTAAATTTTTATGCAGTAATGCTTGAAGATCTTGAATATAAGTCTTAGGCATTTACCCAATTAGTTACTACTGATGTGAATCCTAAACAAGCATCTTTCTTACTTAAAAATATTAAAAATGTTATCTCTCACTGAGAAAAAAAGTACAAAACTAGCATAAAAATAGACACTGATCAGTGGTACAAAATAGAGAGCCCAGAAATAAACCCTGCATATACGTCCAACTAATAGTCAACCAGGAAGCCAAGAGGAGTCATGGGGAAAGGACATTCTCTTCAACAAATCATGCTGGGAAAACTGAATAAACACATACAAAAAATAAAATTTTACCCCTATGCCCCACTCATAAAAATTAACTGAATATGGATCAATGACTTAAACATAAGACATTATACCATAAAATCCCTAGATGATAGCATAGGAAAAAGCTTCTAGACATTGATCTTGGCAATGTTTTTTTTGGATATGACACCAAAAGAATAAGAAAAGCAAAAATCAGCAAGTGGGACTACATCAAACTTTAAAGCATTTGCATAACAAAAGAAACAATGAACAAAATGAAGACAACCTATAGAATAGGAGAAAAAAATGGTAAGCCATATGTCAGATAAGAGGTTAATATCCAATATATACAAAGAACACATAGAACTTAATAACAAAATAACAAACATTCCAATAAAAAATATGGGCAGTGGAACTAAATACATTTATTTTCCCAAAGAAGACATCCAAATAGCCAACAGCTTTATGAAAAGATGCTCAACATTGATAATGATCAGGGAAATGAAAATCAAAACTACAATGAAATATCACCTCACACAAGTTAGAAATGCTATAATCAAAAAGACAAAATTAAATCCTCAACTAATATTATACTAATAGTGAAAACTGATAGCTTTTCCTCTAAGATCAGGAATAAGACAAGTATGCCTCCTCTCACCACTGTTATTCAACATAGTAGCTGAAGTCCTAGCCAGAGCAATCAGGCAACAGAAAGAAATAAAACTCATCCAAATTAGGAAAGAAGTCAAATGGTCACTTTTTGCAAATAACATGATTCTTTATATAATAGAAAACCCTAAAGACTCAACCAAAAAACTGCTAGAAACAATAAACAAATACAGTAAAGTCGCAGGATACAAAAATCAATGCATAAAATTCCATTGCATTTCTATATACTAATAATTACATTTCAGAAAAAGATGGGAAAAAAATTCAATTACTTTGCAATTGTAAGAAAAAGAATAATGTATCCAGGAATAAAATTAACAAAGAATGTGAAGGACTCACTCACTGAATACTACAAGACATT
This sequence comes from Hipposideros armiger, assembly GCF_001890085.2. Lineage (NCBI taxonomy): Eukaryota > Metazoa > Chordata > Mammalia > Chiroptera > Hipposideridae > Hipposideros > Hipposideros armiger. The sequence continues at coordinate 83,317 of NW_017732430.1, read as the reverse complement.
ATTAAAAGAAACTAAAGGAGACACAAATAATTGGAAAGATATTCTATGTTCATGGATTGGAAGAATCACCATAGGTAAAATGGCCCATATTAACTAAAGCAATATACAGATTTAATGCAGTCCCCATCAAAAGCCTAATGCCTTTTTAAAAGAAATACAAGAACAACAACAAAAACGTCAGATTTATATGTAATCACAAAAGACCCCAAATAGTCAAAGCAATCCTGAGAGGGAAAAAAAAAGTGGAGGTATCATACTGCCTAATTTAAAATATACTGCAAAGTCACAATAATCAAAAGAGTATGGTATTGGTAGAAAAAAAGACACACAAACCAATGGAAAAGAATTGAGAACTCAGAAATAAACCCCATATAGATGTCCAGATAATTTTCAACAAAGGAGACAAAAACATACAATGGAGAAAAGAAAGGCTCTTCAATAAATGGTGGTGGGAAAATTGGAAAGCCATGTGCAAAAGAATGAAACTAGCCTGTATCTGTCACCATACAAAAAAAATTAACTCAAAATGGATCAAAGACCTAAATATAAGACCTGAAAAAATAATTTTCATATAATAAAACATAGATACTAAACTTATAGACCTTGGGCTTAGAGAGGGTTTTATTAATTTGACCTCAAAGGCAAGGGAAGTAAAAGCAAAAATATAAATGAATGGGACTATATGAAAGTGAAAAGATTCTGTACAGCAAAATAAATCATCAACAAAACAAAGTGAAGAAGATATTTGCAAACAACACCTATTGTAAGGGGCTAATATACAAAATATATAAAGAACTCATACAATTCAACAACAATAATTAAAAACAAACAAACAAAAAACTGAACAAACAATCTAATTAAAAAATGGGCACAGGACCTAAACAGACACTCCTCCCAAAAAGACATACAAAATGCCAACAGATATATGAAAAGATGCTCAACTTCACTAGCTATTAGGGAATAGCGAATCAAAACCATAATGGTCTATCACCTCAGATCTATGACAATGGCTATTATCAACAAGACAAATAATAACAAGTGTTAGAGAGGTTGTGGAGAAAAAGGAACCCTCATACACCGTTGGTGTATGTATATGGGAATGTATCTTGGTATAGCCACTATGGAAAACAATATGGAGTTTCCTCAAAAAAATTAATAATAGAATTGCCATACTACCCAGCAATCCCTCTTTTGGGTATCTATCCAAAAATCTGAAGACATTTATTTATAAATATAAAAAAATATATATATATATATATATATATATATATATATATATATATATATATATATATATACCCCAATGTTCATTCCAGCATTATCCATGGTTGCCAAGACATGGAATTAACTAAAGTGTCCTTTGATAGATGATTGGATAAAGAAGATGTGCTATATATGCACAATGGAATACTACACGGCCACAAGAAAAGATGAAATACTGCCATTTGTGACAACATGGATAGGTTTTGAGATTACCATGCTAAGTGTAATAGGTCAGATAGAAAAAGTTGAGAACCATACTATTTCACTCATATGTTGGATATAAAACTGAAAGCAACAAACAAAGAAACAAAAACTCATCAACACAGACAACAGTTTAGTGGTTATCAGAGGGTAAGTGGGGGTGAGGAGGTGGTAGAAGAGGGAAAAGGGGATCAAATATATGGTGATGGAAGGAGAACTGAGTCTGGATGGTGAGCACACAATGTGATATACAGATGATGTGTTATAGAATTGTGCACTTGAAACCTATATAATTTTATTAACAAATGTCACCCCTATTAATTTAATAAAAATAAATAACAATAAACATTAACTACTGATACAAAAAAAGGACAACATTATCATATGTTAGTGAAAATGTGGAGAAAAGGGAACCCTTGTACACTGTTGGTGGGAATGTAAATTAGTTTAGCCACTATGGAAAACAATATGGAGGTTCCTCAAAAATTTTAAATCAAATTACCATACGATTCAGCAATTCCATTTTCAGGTATATAACCAAAGCAAATAAAAACAGGTAATGAAAGAGGCATAAGCACTCCCATGTTTATTGTCGTATTATTACTCACAATAACCAAGGTATAGAAACAATTTAAGGGCCCATCAGTGGATAACTGGATAAAGAAGATGTAAGATCTTATATATATATATATATATATATATATATATATATATATATATATATATATATATATGTTTTTACATATATAAACATATATAATGGAATGTTATTCAGCCATGAGAAAAAAGGATATCCTGCCATTTGTAACAACTAGAATGAACCTTGAAAACATTATGTTAAGTGAAATAGGTCAGAAAGAGAAAAAGAAATACTGTATGGTATCCCTTATATTTATAAAATCTAAGAAAGCTAAACTTGTAAAATAGAAAGTAAAATGGTGGTTACCAGGGGATAATGGCAAGGTGGTAGGTCATTATGTTGCTTAAGGGTACAAACTTGAAATGAATAGTAAATGTGTCCTAGAGATCTAATGCATGGGGTAGTGAATATAGACACATTTTTTTATTATAGTCATCAAACTTGCTAAGAGACTAAATCTTAATTATTCAATAACTAAAAAGAAATGGTAATATGTGACATTATAGATGTGCTAATTATTACAAAATGTATAAAATGAATATGTTTTATACCATACTTTATACAATGTTATATATCAAATATATTTCAGTAAAAATTTGAAATAAGTTAAAACTCTAAATTAAATTAGAGTTTCATCATAAGCACCTTTGAGATTGAGAAAATGAGATTGTTCATATAACCAAAGTAGCTGCAAATTATAAGCCTAAACATTCCTAAAATAGCCATTATCTAACAATAAATTTTGATATGGCATAATTGGGAATGCAATTGTTTGAAAAAAATAAGCCATGTATGTTCATATCTAAATAAGATGAGAGAACTTAATAACTAAAATCCCCGGTAGAAATTAATAATGGGCCAAATAATGCCTAAAAGCCAAGTAGCCCACACTCTCTATAGAATTCAGAAAAGAGTCAAATACATGGTGTTACTTAATTCAAATTGAAAAGAATGGCTAAGATTTTTCTTGGCAAAAGAAATAGCAATACAAAGCTTGGGAGAAAAGAAAATGGTTGAGAAAATCTGGAGGGCTGCCCTGAGATAAGGGACCTATTTTTTGTGTTCTTATAGGCTATATTAAGAAAATTGACTTTATTTTAAAGACAATGAGGAGTCCCAGAAGGGATTAAAGCAGGGGGATATATAATATCATCATTGGATATCTCTGACAGCAGTGTACAGGATCGATGAAGATCAAGTCTAGAAGCAGGACCCTATAGGAATGTTGGGTGGGTTAGTATGTGAACCTAGACCACAAAGTAACAGGAGAAAAACAGAAGAGAAGAAACACCTCAGGTTATGTGTGGGCAATATTAATAAGAATAATATGTATGTGAAATATACGGAAAAGTAAGCATTGAGGAGAAGTTGGTTTTCAGGAGATGCTAAGCCAAATTCTTCTGATTGGGTAGGAAAAGGAGAATTAAAATACATAATTGATAGCAGCAGATTTCAAGCAGGAAAAATATTAAGTTGGGATTCAGGAATACAAAGGAACTAAAATAAATTATTGTGAATTTACTGTATGCCAAAGGCTACACGAGGGACCTTGCATAGGTTATGATCCTGGATTCCCCACATTAGCACTATGAGGTAGGTAGGCACATTAGAATTGTGAGCCACCTGTACAGGTGGTAAAATTATAACTCAGCTGTTTTTAATCGCTCACAAAATCTCGTAGGTTTTAAGTGTATAGCAAGGCCTCATATTGTCTATGCCCTTGCCTGTGTAAAACACTGTGTTTCTAACTTTAACACATCATTTTTAAAAATGAAAAAAAAGGCTATTCAGAATAACTGATTAGAGACAAAATCTATGAGTAGATAGCCAAAATAAAATGAATATGCAATATTTTTCTGAGGACTTGAATATCTGATAATAAAGTTTCACTTTTCCCTGATGAAACTTTTGAAAGAGATTCCAAATAAAGAAAGAGGCTGAGAGAAAAGCAGGCAAATTATCAATGATGTGTTCAAATGAGAGCTCCCCCGTCTGTGACTCATGTGACCATGAGTAATAATTGTCTTTGCTATAGCAATTTCCTCATCTGTAAAATAGGAATAATAATCATACCTAACTCAAAGTCTAATTGTAATGTTTAACTTACAAAGTTTATTTCAAGTTCTGACAGTGAAATAAATATACAAATATTAACTAACATTAGTACAGAATAGTCTTATTTCTTATTTCTTATAAAATGTCTTATTTCTTATAAAACACTCAATTTCATGGCTTTTGGAACTATTATCACTTTTCCTTTTTTTAAAGAGTTTGAATTATATACATTGCATACATTCTGAAATACCATTCTATAGTAAGAAGAAGAAGACTGATATCCAAGCAAAAGTATAGAAGGAAAATAATGTGTGTATTTTTTAGGTGAAAAACTTAAAAATAAATAATCCAAACCTACAGCAAGAACATCTCATATATAAAAAAGATATTAGGTTGGATATTCTTTTCTTATAAAACTTCATATATTCTTCCTTGGTTAAGCAGATGGTTCTGCTTTCTTCCTTTTTCTCTTCCTTTATACAAACTTTCTTTTATGGTACATATAGCCAAAGGAGAAGTTAATCGGCATTTAAAAAAAAAATCTTGCCACTGCATAGCATTTACCTGTATTTCATAACAGCTTGCTTATGGATTTCATTCTTTCTGATGGCAATAAAATATAATTACAAATTATAATTACAAAAATAATTCATCCAATCACTTTAATTCTTAGGATAATGTCTTGTTTTTATTTCTAGCAGATGTCAATGTTTAGTTTTCAAAATCTTGGGGATGTTTTTCTTAAAGTTTAACTCACTGCTTCTTGTATATTCATCTGAAAATTCTCAGCCCAATAACATGACAGCTATCATTAAGGGAGTTTCCAAGCATCTTTGTAACACAATATTTTAGTGAATTTATATGTTATTTGCTTTGTAGAAAATTATAGAAGATATTTCTTCCAGGGTTATGCATTTGTAGGACCCATAAGATGTTTAAGGTGAAAGTTCTTAAAATCTTCCTTGGAAGAGAAAGAAAACATTTCTTCAGTGGAAGCTGTCAATAGTAGTTAAACTGACTGAATAAAAATTTAAAGTGATTAAATATTAATTAAGCACATTGGGAAAGGGAAATAAGTGAAAATATATGTGCTTATATGGAAGCAAAACCAATTGATTTGGGATGTTACTAGAATCACCTCTCTCTCTCTCTCTCTCTCTCTCTCTCTCTCTCTCTCTCTCTCTCTCTCTAATGAAAACAATGCATAACTCTAAACACTGTATTACACTATTGAGAACTCTGTTGGGAATTGCCCATCAATTGGAAAGAAATGTTCAGTGAAGTAGATCTAATTCAAATTCTTTCAGATATTTAAAAATTGGGATTCTTTGAAGAACCTTTGCTTTAATTGGCCATTTAATTGTAATTTTGTGAGTGGTTATTTCTCTCTTTTAAAATTTAATTCATTCAAGATATAATTATGAAGCATATTCTATATCCTAAGCACCGTTTTCTGGGGAATATTCAGATGCATTACATAACCATTATTTCAAGACACTCATAGTCAGTGGTAAAGATGACTAAACAATCCATACAGCACATTAATTATCTAGTCCTCATTATTCTTTTAAAATCTCTCAGTGTTACTTTGCTTGTGAAATAGTGTCTGTAGAAACCATATACAGAATTTCCTAACCCATTTGGTCCTGGTTTGTATTATTGACCCAGTTTCAGGTTATTTATCCTACTCTACACTTGATGAGGAGGAGCTTTCCCATTCAGTCTATCCTGTTGGGCCTTTGAGACATTTTCTTGACTGATCTTTAGGTGTGCTCTAGTCTCACTTTGATAAAGAAAGATGGGCAAACTCCAAATATGTGGAGAAAATCCCTAAAAGAAAACAAAGCCCACTGGACCCCAATGTCCAACCATGTACTATCGGGAGGGGTAGTGCTGGGAGGAATGGAGAAATCCTGTGAATGGGTAAACTTAAGCAGAATCTTACAGCAGGAATAAAAGGCTCTCCAACCAGAAGAGAAATTTGTGTGAGAGCAAGGAGATCTGAGCAAATAGTACACTGGAAGAGCTCAGAATATGACTGAGAGTTGGAATGTAATCTTGCCATCACCATTTATACTTATCCACAGTGTCCTTGAAAACCACTAATCTAAAAAGATATATGCACCCATGTGTCCGCTGCAGCATTATTTACAACAGCCAAGATAAGGAAACAACCTAAGTGCACATCAAAGGATGAATATATAAAGAAAATGTGGTATATATACTGGGTCTTTGGAAAAGTCATGACACATGTTTGTGACAGATTGCACTAGTTCCTTTTTGAAAGTACTAGAGTCATTTGCATCTATGGTATTGCTATGTCATTTGACAGCTGACAGTTCTAGCTTCATTCTAAAAAAAAATTGAGTGATTTGGTTGAGTTTTGGAGATTTTACAGTAAGTTGAAGATGGAAGACCAAACTGCATTTCTTGCCATATTTTACTGTTTTACTTCCATAAAGCAAAGAATGTGTGTCAAGCTTGTGAGAAGTTGCATAAAGTTTATGGTGACAATGCTCTACAAGAACGTCAGTGCCAATGATGGATCATGAAATTTCATGCTGGGGATTTTGATCTCAATGATGCTCCTCGGTCAGGGAGGCCCACCAAAGTTGATGATGACTAAATAAAGGCTGATCGAGTTACACGACATGAGAGATTGCAGAAACATTGAACATCCATCATTCAAGCGTTCACGACCACCTGAAGAAGCTGGACTACATAAGTAAGCTCAATATTTGGGTTTTGCATGAACTCAAAGAAGCTCATTTGATGGCACATATAAACACCTGCAATATGCTCATTAAACATGAGGAAAACGATCGTTTTTTGAAGTGACTGATAACTGATGATGAGAAGTGCATTGTTTACAACAATGTGGAGTGCAAATGTCTTGGTACTGATGTGATGATTCGCCTCAAACAACATCAAAAGCAGACATTCATCAGAGGAAGGTTATGCTCTCAGTGTGGTGGGATTTTAAAGGTGTCCGTGTTTTTCAAGCTCCTACCAAGGAACCATACAATCAATTTGAATGTGTACTGTTGGCAACTGGACAGTTTGAACGAATCCATCATCCAGGAATGTCCAGAGCTTATTTATTGTAAAGAAGTTGTTTGCCATTGCAACAATGCGAGACCACACACAAGTTTGATCGCCCATCAAAAATTATTGGAGCTTGGATGGGATGCGTTGCCACATCCACCATACTCACCTGACCTTGCGCCATCAGACTTTCACTTGTTTTGCTCTCTTCAAAACTCCTTGCGTGGTATAATGTTCAATTCAGATGAGGCTGTAAATCAGCACCTTGTTCAGTTTTTTGCAAATAAAGACAGGTCCTTCAATGAACAAAGAATTATAAAGTTCACTGAAAGATGGCAAAAGGTTATTGAACAAAACAGGCAATATATCATTGATTGATTTTTGTTTTTTATATAAATAAATGACCTTTGAAAAATATAGACAAAATACATCATGACTTTTCCAATGACCCTATGTATTCTATATAGATATAGATATCATTTATTTATATATTCTTATTTTTATATTCTCATAATTGAATATTATTCAACCATAAAAAAATGAAATCTTGCCATTTGTGACAACATGGATTGACCTTGAGGGCATTATGCTAAGTGAAATAAGTGAGAGAAAGACAAATACAGTATGATGCCATTTATACAAATATATCTAAAACAAAAAATAAAAACCTCCAATCTAAAAGCATGCTCATAGATGCAGAAAGCAGACGGGTGGTTTCCAGAATCAGGGGTGGGGAAGGAGGGGGTGAGACAAATTGGGTTAAGGAGCTCGAAAGGTACAAACTTTCAGTTATAAAATTAATGAGGCATGGTCACTATAGTTAATAATACTGTGTAGCATATTTGAAACTTGCTAAGAGCATCATTGAAAATCACCTGAACTCTAGGTGAACCAAAGCCCTAAAACTAACGACATACAAAAGAAGCCACCTTGAGACTGGTAGGAGGGGTGGAGATGCAGAACAGGTTGGTCTTACACCACGTGTGACCACTGAAAATTAGAAGAGATATCTAGGCTGTGGAGGTCCCCCTGGAGGAATGAGGGGTCCCAGCCCCACATCAGATTCCCTGGTCCAGGGCTGAATTTCTGGGGAGAGAAGTCCCCAAACTTCTGGATGTGAAAACCAGTAAAGATTGTGCCTGTGTGAGACAAAGGTGGCTGCTGTCCTAGGCAGTTATCTTAAAGGTGCGTGCAAGGACTTCCTCACTGACAGACTCACTCGCTCTGAGCTCCAGTGCTGGGGCAGTGGCATGAAAGGTCCCAGAGACATATGGGGAGGAACTAAACTGTCTTGCCTTGGTGCAAGTGTTGGAAGGGCAGCTTTCCCCTGGAGAAAGGAGCTGGTAGAAGCCATTGGTTTTTTGTTTAAGCCCTATCCCTTCCCTGCATGCAAACACCACATCTGAGTCTCAATCAACTTGGCTAACACCGTTTTTCCTTCCCTGGTGATTCCCTGAGACCTTGCCCCATCCAACTTTTGGGCACACCCAAGCCACTTCAACTGGCTTTTCCATACAAATGGCTCATGCTGCGAATTTTCCTAAAACCTCTCAAAGGTTCACAAAACCCAAAAAAGCAGCATGTGCCTTCGGCGTGCCCCATACTCCTGGGCAGCCATAAGTCTGGCACTAGCGGTGGTCACCTCCATTCATTGATTGGCTTCTCAAAACACCTCCAATCCCAGTGCAGGTGGTGATCATCTGCAGATTGCTTCGTGGCTCATGTCAGGTGGCCCCCAGCAAGGCACAGGCTATGACTGAACTTGGTCAGCTTTGGGGCCCCTCCCAGTGGGCCCCGGGACTGACATGCCAGTGACCAGCTTCAGACCCAGGTGGAGCATCACCCAGCCTTCTCCAAGGATGACACATCCAAAGGGAAGATTGAGCAGTACCCGAGCCCTGCTAAAATAAATCCTCTGTAGGGTCAGTTCTTCTACCACAGCTCCACTGTAGTCACAGCCAGTCCTCATAACCAATCAACCTGGGTGTCAGTCCCTCCCACTGACATGCAAACAACAACCAAGGCTCAGCTACAACAGGAGGCCACACAAAACCCTCACAAGGGAAACACCTGGATCACATGGCTCAGGTCACCAGGGAGACTGTGCAAATGGGCACCACTGGACACCTACTATATAAGGCCACTCTGCTAAGACTGAGAGGCATTGCAGCCCTACCTAATACATAGAAACAAACAGAGGGAGGCAGCCAAAAAGAGGACACAAAGAAACATGTTCCAAATAAAGTAACAGAAAAAAGCTCCAGAAAAAAGAACTAAACAAAATGGAGATAGGCAGTCTACCAGACCCAGATTTCAAAACACTGGTTATAAGGACACTACATAATCTCAGGGAGAGCTTCAGCAAAGGGATGCAAAACATAAAAATGGAGATAGGGAACATCAAAAAGAGTCAGAAATAAAGAATACAATAAATGAGATGAAGAATGCATTAGAGGGAATCAACAGTGGATTAGATTAAGCAGAGGATGGAATCAACAATTTAGAAGACAAGGTGGCAGAAAACACCCAATCAGAACAGCAAAAAGGTGAAAGAATCCATAGAAATGAGGATAATTTGGGGGGCCTCTGGGACTATATCAAGCATATGAACATTCACATCCTGGGAGTACTGGAAGGAGAAAAAAAGAGAGCAAGGAATTGAAAACCTATTTGAAGAAATAAAGATGAAAATAATAATGGTGAGGGAGGTGGATGTGCAAGCCAAGGAACTGCAAAGTGTCCCAAACAAAACGAGCCTGGAAAGGCCCACACCAGGACACATCATAATTAAAATGCCAAAGGTTAAAGACAAAGAGAGACTCTTAAAAGCAAGAGAAAAGCAGTTGGTTACCTTCAAGGGGGCTCCCATAAGACTGTCGGCTGATTTCTCAGCAGAGACTTGGCAGGCCAGGGGGAAGTAGCATGGAATATTCAACATGATGAAAAGCAAGGACCTACAACCAAGATTACTCTACCCAGCAAAACTATCATTTAGAAGTGAAGGACAGATTATGAGCTTCTCAGAAAAGGGAGAGCTAGAGGATTTCATCACCACCAAACCAGTATTGCAAGGAATCTTGAAGGGACTTCTTTAAGATGAAAAAAAAAAAAAATATATATATATATATATATATATATATGAAAAATAAAATGACAACAATTACATATCTAGGGACAATTACTTTGACTGTAAATAAATTGAATGCTAAAATCAAAAGATAGGGTGGCTAAGTGGATAAAATAAAACTCTTATATATGCTACCTACAAGAAACTGAGTTCAGACTGAAAGACACACACAGACTGAAAGTAGAGATGGGAAAAGTCATTTCATGAAAATGGAAATGAAAAAGAAAAGCAAGAATAGCAGTAGTTATACCAGACAAAATAGACTTTAAAACAAAGGCTATAACAAGAGAAAAAAAGGACCCAGTAATGCAACTTCTTGGGATTTATCTGAAGAAACTCAAAATGCTACTTCAAGGGAATGTGTGCATCCATACGTTCATTGCAGCATTATTTACAATGGCCAAGATGTGGAGGCAGCCTAGGGCAAGGTGAAAAAAATGAAAGGGTTAAGAAGTACAAATTGGTAGTTACAAAATAGTCATGGGGATGTAAAGAAAAGCACAGGGAATATAGTGAATAATATGGTAATAACTATGTATAGTGCCACGTGGGGACTAGCCTAGTCAGAAGGATTACCGTATATAATTGTCTAACCACTATGCTATACACCCAAAATTAATATAAAATAATATTGAATGTCAATTGTAATTGGGTAATTTAAAAAAGGGGGTAAAATGTGAAGGGGAATAAGAGGTTCAAAGTTCCAGGTATAAAACAAATAAGTCATGGGGCTGTCATGTACAGCAGGGAATATAGTCAATAATATTGTGATAGCGTGGTACAGTGTCAGATGGTTGCTGGACTTATCATGGTGATCACTTCTTTAGGTATATAAATGTGGAATAACTATGGTGCACACCTAAAACCAATATAATATTGTATGTTGGCTATAGTTTAATAAAAAATGTTTTTAAAAATTGCTAAGAGTAAATCTTAAAAGTCCTTGTCAGAAAAACATTTTTAACTATGTATGGTGACAGACGTTAGCTAGACTTATTGTGGTGATCATTTCACAATATATACAAAAATTGAATCATTATTTTGTACAACTGAAACAAATCTACTATTATATGTCAATTATACACCCCCCCTCAACAGATGAATATCTGTAAAAGAGGGACTATTAAGAAATTATCACAGATTGGAGCAAGATAAGAAGGCAAAATGAGTTAAATGGCAGTGTACTGAAACAATAAAAAAAGGACATTAATGGAAAAGGTGAAATTCTATTAAAGTGTGTACTTTGTTAATAATATTGTGTCAGTGTTAGTTTCTTAGAATTGATAAGTGTGTCATGGTTATGTAAAATGGCAACATTAGGAAAAAGTAGGGGAAGGGTATACAGGAAGTCTCTGAAATATCTTCACAATCCATAAATTATTTCAAAATAAAAAAAAATTTTTAAATGATCATTTTGAACATGAGTTATCTATAAACTTGTGAACGATTAAAGTTATTAGTAAATAAAGCACATATGTAGAAAAACAACCTTTGACACATTCAGCGATTCTTAATTACCCTTTCCCCATCCCACGCATAGCTACAGCCTGTCTAATATTTCATATTCCAATTAGTATTCTTTTAGTTTGTGGAAAATATTGATTACCATCTTGAAAGTGTAAAAGAGTAGAATGGAAAAATGTTGATACATTTTTTCCCCTTAAACAACTATCATTAAAATAATTGAACCTCTAGATGAGTTTTAAAAGATGTTCAAGTAAATGTGAATAATTGATGTTTATTTTTTGAATAATCATGCTTTTTGTTACATATATAATGCATGTTCATTGGAGAATGCTTAGATAATAACAAATGGAAGAATGGGAAAAAATTATAGAAAATCCCTTTGTTTGAAGAAAGCTATTGACAATTTTTTGTTTTACACTTTTTCTTAGTAATTTTTTCTTTGCTAAAAAGAATGTTGGCATTTCTGCATGTGTATATTAAAGATTGTATTTATTTTCATTATTTTTTTTTAAAAAGACTATAGTTCTGGACTTTCCTTATTATAGAACATTTCATAGAAGACCTTTTAACATAGTTCTGTTGGAGTATATGCACCTCTATTGAGAAGTTTCTTATCACTTTAAATGTTTTTATCTGGTTGTTGTATTCTCTTTGCATTTGTTGTTTAGAAGTATCTCCCAAAGGTCCATATATACACTTATTTATATTATTCTGTTTGTTATTCATTGACATTACTGGACAAATTCTGGAAACATGGTTCTCATAATTTTGAACAGCGTATTTCATTCATTCTCACTATCTCTTCCTGTGAACTTATTAGGTTAATTTTAAACCTTCTCATTCTGTCCTCATTGTCTTTCGTATTTCCTGCCTTTCAAGGAATGCCAATGCTGCTGGCCCCCAGATCATGCTTTGAGTAATGAAGCTCAATATTATCTCTTCTGTTTAACCTTTATAGTTCTTTGTAGAATTTTTTAAGGCAAGTGACACACTAATTATGTTTTCACTATACCTGTACCGCTTCCTATAAACCCTATTAACGGCACTGTCATGTAAGTTAGCTTTTCACTCAAGTTGCCCATAAAGTCAAGTTATATTGAGAATATCTCCTAAGGAAATTAAAATATTTTCCTATTTTCTTAATTCTCACTAATTACATTGTCCAGTCCTTTATACTTGCAAGTTTCCCTTATTGAAATAGCCTCTTAATTATCTTTACTTTTACTTCTAAACCCTTCTAATTCAGATTTATCAATAGTATGATCTTTTAAATTACAAATATGATTTTACTAAGGCTTAAAACTATCCCATTCTTTTCTATTATTTAGAGAATCAACAACAAAATAATATATCTTGTCTCCTATGCTTTTTTTTTTTTGGTATAAGCTGCCCAAATCATCTCTATAACCATTGTCAAAAAATAATGAACTGAACAAAATGTCATTTCACTTGAAGTTATTTCCTCATGCCAAATATATACAAATAACTATCGTCAAGTGATGGTAACAGAATCCGGTGACTGGGAACCATCGCAGAAACAGTGTTGAAAAAAGCACAACTCGTTAAAAGTTAAGAATTTACTCTTTGGGTTGTATATATGAATGTGCTTGTAGAATAAGTTACAAAATATCTTTATTTCTGTTGTTTTCTTTGTTTATTACAGGCTTACCACATTGAAAATCAAGTTAATTATAAAATTATCTTAATGAATCATGGCTAATTAATGTATGTTGCTGTGGATGATTTTAACATCTTTTCTATAATGTGATTAATAAATTGATACTTTACTGTCAGGGATCTATTTGACTCTAATTTCAAAGCTGAGATCTACTCTGTCCATCTTCATTAAGACAATTCAGCTCAGAAAATTTCCCATCCTGAACTAATTCCTTATTACTATGAAAGGAATTTCATATGTTGATCCAATCTAAAAGAGTGTATAGAGTAAACCTCATTATATGACTACTCTTCCCCCAACAAGTTCACATTTTAATTATTTCTTATATGGTTGTATTTATTACTTTTACTGGCTAATTGTACTAGAATGTTCTTTTTTTTCTTTGATATATTCAATTTTACTGAAGAATAACCCCCAGTGATCTCCACTTTGGTACTCACTATAATTAGCTCACCAAAATGGAATTTGAAAGGAGTCAAGAGACTTTGTACATGGATGGAATATAGTGCATAAATTAAAGAAAGAATAAACACATAGAAAATAATATGTTGTTCATCATGGGAGATAAATGAGTAGAAAGTATTGCATATTGTTCCAGGCAACAGAAAGGTACAGGTGGATGAAGAAGAAAGAATATGTGGTTGCCTTGCTGTTTTAGAGGAGATTCTGTAGTGGGTAGATAGTTGAGCAAAGGATTTTTTACATTCCTTCCTAAAATAGGATTCTAAGAAGCCATGAACACATTGATCTTTATAATAAGCTTACTTTTTAAGCATTGTTAGAAAATTGTTTCCAGAAGATACCTCTCACTCAATCCCCAGCAGGTAACTTTTTCCCTTTAGTACTGTCACCTTTTAGATCAATCCATCTTAATATCTCACATAGACTGTTGATAGAAGCATTTTCTTGCCCAACCTGAATCCATCCTTATCACTGTGGTCAACATTATATTTTTCCAACAGAAATCTAACCATACTGCTCCTGCATCCGCAAACCCCTGGTATTATCTCTATGACCTAGAAGATAATGTCTAAACTTCTTAACCTGCACTTGTCTCCCTAATATTGGGCCTTACCTATACTTCCACTTTTATATCTTCCCACTCCTCCGGTCTGTCCTAGGAGTGATGAACTTTTCACCATTCTCTGATGATTCTAATGTAGGTCCATCCCTCTTTTTCACTGCACTTGTTTTCTCTGCTTATGATATCTTCTTTCTTTCTTTCTCCTTCATCATTTGCAATCCAGTTCAAATGTCATTTCCTCTCTGATGCATTTTATTACTTTGCATGACAGCAAAGGATAACATGCTTATCTTCTATGTTTCCTCAGTATTTTTATGTATCTCTATGTGTCTCTCTGTCTCTTCTCTGCCTCTCTCTCTTTTTACATGTTGAATTAAAAATCTAGATTTCAAAGCAATGTAAAACATTATTAAATTGTGTAAAATTAACTTCACTTTAAAAATATTATGGAATGTACCCCATATTTTATTTCTTATCACAGTAGGTGGGGAAAAATGCTTTATGCTCTTTAGTTTCAAATAATTACAAATTTATTACAATTAATTTTGCTTAATATTATGATTTGTACAACTAATACAAGTTCTTAGAATCAATTATGCAACATTACATAGTATTTATGGGATTTAGAAAATTTATAGAATTGACATCTTTCTAACATTAATGTAAATCATGGAATCTTCAATTTTTCCCTTAATATACATGAATTCCTTGAGATTACATCTATTTCTTAATTAACATTTTGTGGAGAACTGTTTAAATAGGCTGTATTATACTCTGTTGGCCAAATTAAAAATGGCGGCATTCTGACAAAAGCCAACAACATTTCCAGTCTCCTGTGGTCATAAAGTTTTTACAGGTCCATCCACCAATGTGTGAGAACACCTCCTATGGGGCTTTTGAGCAAGGCAGACCCCATAAAGCATCACAGCAGCTATGTACCAGACCATTATCAGGCATATTTTGTTTATATTATTTGAATTATCAACATACTATATTTCCTCATTCTTTTAAATATTGGTAAAACATAAAGGATCGTGCGGTACTTTTTTCCTGCAGGTTTTCTGCCCTTATTTTTAGTTCCTTCTAGAAACTTTTTTAAGCCTTGAGGGCTCAAGTGCTGACTCTACCTAGTCTTTGAAATGCTTACTGTTGATAATGGCATCAGGATTTATATGTTTTTTGGACAGTGAGTGGGATTCACAAATCACTTTTTGGTTCTTTTCGTAATAGGCAAACCTTTATTGCATTTTTTGTCCTGACACCAAGAATTGGCTTATGCCAATATCCTATTGCCTCCTTTTAAATTAAATTCTGTATTTTATGCTGCCACGTGGAACCACTTTAGCAAAAAAGAGAGGCTGTGTGAGACGCTGTGTGAGACTGCAACTTGATGAAAAAGTTGGAGGATGGTTTGAATATGAATGAAAGAAATTGTTTGCTTTGGTGAGGTTTCTTACCAAGTAAATATAGGAAAAACTGAAAACCAGGAGGAAAAACCTTGATAATGCTGCTTCTTAAATTTTTTTTTCCCCTAAGCACTAAAAAGCAAGAGAAATATTGGCAATCTAAGCAATATTTTAATGTGGTTAGAAAAGCTGCATTATGACATATTACCTTTCCAGAATTTAATATTTCAAATGGCTAGAATGACTGAAAATTGTAATCAGGTGTTAAGGATCTGTTTCCTTAGGATTTTTGTCTAATAAAATAAAATTCATTAGAGCATGCTAAAAAATAAAGTTTAGAATTAAAATTTAGAATTAAAACTCTTCATTTTACAGGAAGTGTATCACAGTTTATGCCTGGGTCAGGGCCTCCTTTGTATAAACAATGGGTTGGATTCCAGCTTCACTACTTGCACAGTCCAGCACTAGAGGAAGCTCAATTTGATGAGAAGGTAGATAGGTGAGAGAAAGAGGTTCATTTGGTGCCTGTACATAATGTGAGAGAAAAGGACAAAATGCCAGAGAAAGAAAGGCAAAGCATCAGAACCAGTTAGGCAGAAAGCATCAAGGAAGTCAGCCAGAGAACAGGGCCCTGACCTGCAGACTCTTAATGACATGTAGGGGGTTTTTGGGAAACTGGCTAGAGCAAGTTCAGACCCCGCTCTAATAATTAACAATAGTGACAGCAACAACAAAGGTGATGATAATAATTATGACTACAATTAAGAGAGGATCAAGGGACTCGACATGGCATTTACCTTTAATTCTCATACAGCTCTCCTGAGACAGCCATGACCAACAGATAAGGGAACTGGGGCTCTCAGAGGTTAAATATTCTGTCCAAATACCTAGCTTGTAATTAGCGAAGTTGGTGTTCCTCTGTACTTCATTATGAGAAGTAAGAGTCAGAGAATAATGCTGAGTATTGTTAACTGTATTAGATTACAAACTGGGGATTTAAACTCAGAAGCATAAAGATTAGATTTCCGGTGGAGGAACAAATGAAAAGACTGGATGGCCCTCAATTTATGGTCAGAAGGAATTCCAAATGTCATTCTCTTATTTATTTACTTATGTATTTATTTATCATTAAATTTATGGGATGTCAGCCATAAGAAAAGATGAAATACTGCCATTTGGGACAACATGAATGGATCTTGAGGTTACCAAATGTCATTCTCCCTTCCTTCTTTTCTTCTTTTCTCTCTTTCTTCCTTCCTTCCTTCCCTCCCTCCTTCTCTCCCTCGTTTCTTTCTTTTAAATGTTTTATTAAGTATAGTTGGCATAGAATAGTATGTTAGCTTCAGGGGTACAACATAGTGATTCAACATTATACCTTATGATGTGATCATCAAACTTTAAGCTTTGCTTTAGAATTCAAACAATGACTAGTTATTCAGTACTAATACTGGTCCATAAGGATATAGTAGAAATTTTGTACTGTTAATTTTAAACCCACTTAGTGTTTTTAAAAATTATTTTTTAGTAGCACAACTTATATTTAGGTTTTCTAGAGTTTGAGAAGCCCCATTTTTGTTCCATACCCCACAGACCAGGTATTCTGCACGGTTTTTTTTGGGGGGGGGCAGAAATCAGTAAAAAATACCTAACTACCATGCATAATTTAATATCTATGGGATAATAGGTTAAAGTTCACTAAGAATATTGGGCACAGGTTTATTTTAGGCCTTGCCAGTAGATTCTCTGGCCATCTGTCATGTATTTCCTGAGCTATCCATGTTCTCTTTTCAACCCAAACAGTAGCTGGGATTGCAGCTAGACTCTGACAGGAGAATGATTATGATATATATTTCTGAGCATATTTTTCAGGATTTTGAAGGCATTACCAGCACTACCTTTGAGAAAAAAATATTAAATTATAATATTCATCAATTAATTTACTCAAAATATCCTGTTTCTATTTCAAATTTTACTTACCAAAAACATATCTGGTTCCATTTTTAAAAAATGGATGTAGATTTAGATTAAGGAAGAACCAAATTCTATATTCATTGACAAGGCAGAAATATTTGTGTGTCATTGGTTTGTTTTCTTGCTGCTTATTAAGAAGCCTGGTTTATCCACAGACATTTGAAAAAAGTGTTAAATCCTTTTTTATGGTGACGTAACTGATCTTAGCAGCAGGATTAATGATAATCAGTAAATTGTATAACACATTGCTGATTCAATCTCTTTTGTGAGACTTTTCTTATATATTAGTTCCTGGCATCTTTTTGTACTCCTAAGTTAGCCCCTAACCTTCCCTACATTCGACTAGTACATCTCTATTTTGACATTCTTGTTATACTTTAACTTAAAATGTTCCTATGTTCTTCACATCTCCAAATTTAAAAATGGTTACATTTTTTAACCTCCCTTCCCCATGTTAACCATTTTCTACACTTTTAAGTTTTTTTAGTTTTTATTTTTGCTATATATTTCTTCTTATATTTTCCTGTTTTGCCCCCAAACACAAAATCATTCATAAAAATAAAGTTTTCTATAATATTAATTACATTGAATATTTAGCATAATTTAATATATAATATATCATTTCCATTTTTAAATGAGCAGATTTTACTAGGAATATAACTTTTTTTGTTTTATTTTGTGGCTGCTTTCTGAATTAACATTGTCATTTAACATAAACTTTTTTTCTGCACTCCAATTACTCAGTTTTGTATTTAGTTTGACTTCCCACCTGTTTGTAGCTATAATCTTTAGCTATTGCTTCTTTAAAAATTGTGATCTGTGTACAAATGAAAATGTATTCATAGTAGCCAAATATATGCTAGATATCTCAACAGTTCAAGTAGGAAAAATTCTCTAAATGATTCCTTTCCAATTTTACCCAATTCCCACATTTATTTATGTGTGTATATGGAGGGTGGATTCTGATCTACCTATCATTTCTACTGTTGGATAGATTTAAACCACTTGAATGCCATTATCAAAGATTGAGAAAAACATGAAAGGAATGAGAACTAAGAAATGGCATCAGCCTTCATGTTTTTTCTAGTTATGACAATTATTTTCTTTGTTTCTAATGTATTTTTTCTTTCTATTTTTTTTCATTTTGAAAAGTATAAGCTGTCTTTCATATAATGAATGCTCACTCTGTGATTATAGAATTCCTCCCACCTCAAAATACATGTGACTTAGTTGGCAAAACCCACTGCATGTTCCCTGGGCCTGAAAATATTATTATTTCCAACATAGTAATACTTTATTTCCAAATGGCTGCTTACTAACATATAGAAAGTGGCAAAGAAACAGATATTTTTGGGAAAAAAAAATCAGGTCGCATCTGAACATCAAGTTTATCAAGCCCCCAAAGGATTACAGACGTATCTATCAGCTTTATAATGTGATTAAACAGCTTTTTGTTAAACATATACTATGTGATACCTTTCTCTGTATTAATTCTATCCCAGAAAACATCCCTACAGGGTAAATATTATTTTCTTCTTCATACAGATAAGAAAAATGGGGTTAATTAGAGCAAATTTTGCAAGGCAGAGATTATATTCAAATATAGGTCTGTATAACACACAAAATTGCAAATACTTTCTTCATGGCATGCTTTGAATACAACAATTAATGATTTACATTTTTGTAAAGTAAAAAAAAAACATAAAAGTTTGAAACCTAATGAATAATTAATATGGATGAATACTCAAAGAAAAAAAATATGTAATCCAAACATCTAAAAACCTTAAAGTTGCACATGTCATAGTTTTAAATTTTATTCCACAAAATCTGGCCTGCAAAATGAGGTATTCTGATCTTTTCTTTTCCCATAATGACTCCTAATTTTTATTAACCCCAACCTGCTGAGATAGCAGGCATTTTCCATATTATTGCACCAAAATTCTGAGATGTTTAATGCTCAGTCATGTAGGAGAGGGTTTCATGTGGTGCCTGATATAATTTAAATGTGCTGGATTGACTGAGAAGTACCTTGTCATGTGTCGTTTTCATGTGTTCTGTTTCTTGGGTTTATTTACACTCCTGGACTTATGGTGGGGTTAGCCCTGATAAACCCATTATAAATAGAAAATATTGTTAGTAAAAAGTGGATTTAATACATCTAACCTACTGAACATTGTAGCTTAGCCTTGTCTACTTAAATGTGCTCAGAACACTTACATTAGCCTACAGTTGGGCAAAATTATCCAACACAAAACCAATTTTATAACAAAGTGTCAGATATCTCATGCAATTTATGTGTATCACTTCTGCCCCATCATAAAGTCCAAAAATCATTAAATCAAACCATCGTCAGTCAAGGACTATTTCAGTCTTTGTTCATACCTTAACCAGCCTTTGCTACTCTAGAACCAAAGGAAATTCTGTGCTGAGACCCCATGTCGCCTTGTAAGGCTTTTCACTACTCTTATGTAAGTGAAATTAGTCTATTGCTCTTTTATAATAGAATTTTATCAAATAATTCCCAAAACATCTATCTAGACATCGTATGCAATAATTTCTGCCCTGTTTTTTTTAAAACACATATTCTGATTCCTCATGGACCCAAGACATACATTCTTATGCCCTTGGATCAAAATTTAAATAATTAAATCTCTTTTTGAGAGAGTTGTTTTATTTTTTTCTTTTCCATTTACTGCTCCAGGCTCAGACTTTCCATCTCTCCACATTTCCACAATGGGCAAATTTTTCTAGTCTCAGTAAGAGACTTTGCCATTACTCACAGGGATTGTTTTATATACTGAGTGTCTATAATGCCAACCTATTTGAAACTCATGTTCTTTGCTTTCAACTTCATCACCCCTTTCCTGAGGCAACAAGCACAGAAAACTTTGTTCACTAAATAGTGAAAGTACCAGTTGTACAAAGAACTATAAGTTTGAAAGAAAAAGACATATGATTAATATTTTAAAATACTATCTTCCCTGACAGGGAATAGGAAAAAAAGGAAACCAACCAAATAAACAAACAAACAAAAAATAACTGGATGTAAGCACAGAAAACTTGTCTTCTATATCTAACATTAAAATATATAACTTGCATAATGTTAATCTCTAAATTGCCACCTCTCTGAAATAGACATAATCATCACTTTGCTCTGTACATTTACTGATTATTCTTTTTTTCTCTCAGACATTTCCTTCCTGCAGAGCATTTATTAAAACTATAATCATTTTATACGTTTGTCTACCACATTTTTTATGCTTCTCACTCCAATCTAATTTAAGTTTCATGAGGGTAGGAAATTTATTTGTTTTCCTCATTTCTAGGACCCCAGTGTCTTAAAAAGTGCCTAGTAAAGTCATCAGAAGTAGTTTTTCAATGTGAAAATAGTACTTTATTCCTCATAGATATGATCTGAAAAGTCAGAGAAATCTATATTTTCTATGGATATTTCCTGCAGATGCTTGTTTTCATTATTTTCCTTTTGCTACTGCATGTCTATTCTCTATCCTGCAGAGTACTTTATCCACCAGGACTTTATAGGTATGCACTACATCAACAGACTCCCCGCTGGTCTGGCTTCTGAGTGGGTCTAGCCTTCACGAAAGATTACAAGTTGTGAAAAGAGTGAGGTTAGAGTTTTAATTCTGTGAACTCCTTTTTAATCATCTTGGAATCTTGCTGTATCCCCCAGTCAACAGCCACAGATTCATTAGATGGTTCATCTCACAGAGCTACCTTTTTCAGATTCTGATAATCTGAGCTTCTCCTTTCATTTCTTAAGTCTGGGATAGAAACTGATCCTTTCTGTAGTGAACCCTAAGAGTCTATGCTATCCCTTGTTGTTTCTACCTTCACTTTTGAAAATAAGCCCTTTACTAAATGCCATTCAAATTACCCAATTCGAGTGCGTCACATATTCCCTGGAAAATCTTCAGTATGTTACTGAATCTCAGGTTTCTCCTCTAATAAATACAGAGCCTCAGTTTAGATAATCTATGGGGACACTTCTTGCTCAGAATTCTCTTTGATTCTTATGATCAGGACCTTCCACTCAAGTGGTACATAAGGTGTTAACCAACCTCGGGACACAGAGATATTAACCAGAAAAAAAAAAAGAGTTCCAATACTAGCTTATGAAAAATAAAATTATGTAAGCCGCATACTCATCATTAATTAATTCCCAAAATATTAAGGCAGCTGCAAGACCAGGAGGAATATGTCAAATGATTAGTCATATTGAATCTACAAATTATTCTGGGTAAATAAGAATTATCTAGGGGATTAATCTAACTCATTCATTAGAGTATTATTTCAATGGCCAGTTTATTCTATTACTATACTTATCTATGAATTATTTATTTTATATCAGTATTGGTATCTGGAAATTTAATTTTTCATAACTTTCAAATAGTCTTTCATAATTTTTTGCCTTCCAGGTTTTCTTTCTGCTCTAATAATTTTCTATTTCAATTTTCAAATATCATTAAAAATTATCTGTGGGCTCAAATCTGTATATATTTCAAAGACTTATAAAATTCATTCTATATATTAAAAATAATTTCTGGGTCAATGAACCAGAACGCCAGAGTTAAAAGGTCTTTTATTAGCAATACTAAATCATATGTGTGCAATTTATTGCTCAGTATCAAAAACATAATGCTGGGACAATTTTAAAGAACATTCTATAAGTAAATATCTTCTTAAATAGTAAAAATATAAAAGTTTACACTGGACGGAGATGTTTGACCTTAGGCAGGGTGCTTAACATCTCCCTGCTTCATTGATCATATATGAGACAAATAATATTGCATGTAGCCTAAGTTTATTATATGGTTTGATTGCTATAATACATGCACAATACCTGACACATAGTAAGTACTCTTTAAATATTAGCTGTTATTATTGCCTGTGTTGTTATTGTTTATAAATACATTCTAAAGTCTCTAGAAGAAGAATATATTATTTTTGTAAAAAGAAACAAAATAAATTTAGGGACTATTCTCATCTTGTGTTCTGTTTGGGTATTAACTAAATTCTTAGAAACAATTTCTATATTGACGACTATGGAGATTAATGGAATCTCTATTTCTCTGTGGAAGGATAAAACATGGTAATTCTGGCATTTGTGTGTAGGTTTCGTATTCTTTCTCTGAGAGGAGCTAAATGTATGCAAAATTACAACAGAAATATAATAAAACTAATGTACATAGTTGCTGAAGGGAAACTGAATGAGGACATAATGAGACACTGTCAGGAATAATGGAACAGAACGAAATTATGCGATGTTGAGAAATCTGGACTGTGTGTCAGAATTCACATGAATTACTTGAGCAGAGCTAAATATGGGCAAAACAATGCACTATAACCTACATTAGTAAATGCTAAAGGGAAACTCAGTAGGAGAAACATGATTTTAGTTGGTTTAATTAGGTGTGAATTCCAAGAGTGTATGGCTTTCTAGAACAATTTTATAGCAGAATGAAAAACAAAATCAGAAGGTTAAAAAATAAAGGAGGTTGTTTCTGTTGGTCCTTTGAAGCAAGAACATGAAAACTGAAGGTCCTTAGTGCTGAAAACATCACAATACTCAGAAATACGTGAGACCAAGCATATTTTCCTTTCCTCATGTTAAGCAATACTAGAAATAGGTATAATTTCCTTATCCCATACTAAAACAGTACTGAGAACAGGCAACTATGAGAACAGTCTCAGTTTCTTGCTTTAGGAAATAGTTGCTCCTGTAAAATAAGACAATGAACCAACTAAACTAGCTTACAAAAATTAACAGATTGCTCACCAATGATTTCTTCAAGACCCTTACCTCACTGTGTATACCAATTCAAAATTATTATGCCTTAAACTATGCCCAATCCCAACTGGCTCTCTTTTGCAAATTTCACCATACAATCACACAGTCTTAGACATTCCAAGGTGATGACCTCCAGTACATGTAGGTAGAAGTTTAATAACTTCAGCTTTTTACTTAAGGCAGGAGAAACAATAGCAGCCAAACCAAATAGAAATTGTGTAAACTGAATGCTAGCATAAGACAAGAAAACCAAATGAGGAACCTGGACTTCACTTAGACACATTCCTATTTTATTCTCTTCTAAACAGCAAAACCTGGTTAGTTCCAACTTTAACCCTCCATTATTAAAGGTACCCAGGTAATTCTCTCCAGGTCCACTTCCCTCCTTGTGACTTTATGATTCTGTTCACCTACTAAACTGACTCTCTTTAATTCAAACTCCTGTGTTCAAGCATCTGATTTGTTTATGCAAAAACTTTTTGGGAAGTATGATAAACTACTAGATGACCTAAAGATGCTTGATGCTGAAGAAGAAAACAAATCACAGTAAAAAAAAAAATTACCCACTGAAAATTCAGCATCAAAAGTCCATTCCATGGACGCATACTATTGAGTTTAGAATATCTCCGTGCACTGAAAAATCTTTTTTTGAGAGAACATAGGTAGTTAATGCTCACAGATAACATGCAAAAAGTTAATATAAATGTTTCTTGGCAAAACAGCTTCAATTCAGGACTCAAAACATTTCTCACAGCTCCCATTCTAATGAATTTAAATAAAAGTACAACCAGGCAGAACAATGGGGACAACATATAGCCCATTGAGATCTATAAATATATCATCACGGGGTGTCAGGCCCATTGAGGATAGTAGAACTCTGAGTGAATAAATCCTGAGAATAACAGTAAACCTTAAATATACCAGTCCTCTTAGGGACTTGAATACCTAGTTCAAATCTGTTCAACCTCTGGTTGGATGAAGGTGATTTAAGATTGTTACTATATATATATATATATATATATATATATT
>NW_017732430.1:53073-56953 GCF_001890085.2 Hipposideros armiger | reverse complement strand
TGACAACACGAGACCACACACAAGTTTGATCACCCGTCAAAAATGGAGCTTGGATGGGATGTGTTGCCACAGCCACCATACCCACCTGACCTTGCACCGTCAGACTTCCACTTGTTTCACTGTCTTCAAAACTCCTTGCGTGGTATAACGTTCAATTCAGATGAAGCTGTAAATCAGCACCTTGTTTAGTTTTTCACTAATAAAGACAGGTCCTTCTATGTACGAGAAATTATGAAGCTCACTGAAAGATGGCAAAAGGTTATTGAACAAAACGGGCAATATATCATTGACTGATCTTTGTTCTTTATATAAATAAATGACCTTTGAAAAACACAGACAAAATACATCATGACTTTTCCGAAGACCCAATATATCATCTCTGCAGAAACAAACAAATACTCCATATACCCAACATATTAAATACAACTTAGGAGGTTCACGTTCTAAACACCTCCTGGGGCAATAAACAATATATAAAAAAAGGAACTACTGATTTTAGCAGGGGCATTGGAGAAAGGTGAAAATTGGAATTGGCAATTCATAGCAGGCTCATCATGATGAATTTGACCTTGAAGAATAAATAATTCTTGCCATGTGTAAAAGTGGAAAAGTACCTTTCAGTTAGCAGGTATATACTGTGTTTGTATCTACTTATAAATTGTATCAAATAAATTGACATTTAACATAAAAGATTTAGTACACCTAATTACTTTATTAATCATATCATTTTTAAAATCAGTAGAAAATGTATTCAGAATTAATATAGTTCAAGTCTACTTTCATAGTTTGCCAAAATTATAATATTTCTAGTATATTATATTTTTGAGAAGATTTATTTTATATAATTTCTTATTAGTAACAATCTAAAATGTCTTTCTAGTGTTCTTGCATTAGTACTTTAGAACATAATTACCCTGGAGCTACTAATCAAGTCTGTATTAAGGCACAAAAAAGAAGATACTCAGGATTTCCACTTCACATGAGAACTCATTAAGTATTTTTGCAACAAGCCCTCTAATTAACATTATCTAAAAATTAGTTGGAAGGTAAGAGTATGTTTATCAGTCTGATCAGCAATGATATATTCTTTTATTTTTAGCTATGCCAAGTGCCCTGGGCAATAGAGAAAATGTAACAAAAGCAAGAATTGCTATTGGTAATGTAAAAAGCTAACTTAATTAGTTTAAAGAACTTGTTTATTTTGTTCATCAGTATAATTAAGGACTTGTCAACCTATTTAGTTCATCCCTTCAGTGATGAGCTTGAATGTTAGACACCTTTCCTGTAATTTTTACTTGGAGACATCCATGTGGGAGAGTAAAATTGAAAAGCAGAGGGCAATTATAAATACCAAGATTCATAAAAATAAAAATATATTTTCTTTCACAAACTCAAAGTACAAGCATGATTTGATTGGATTGCATGCAGAATAGAAAATTATTAATCAATGAGATTTTTAGCATAGTCAGGCAGATTTCCATTTTATTCACATGATTATCTCTATACTGATAGATATTTGCTATAATACTGCGTCACAATTATTTCTTGCCTATCTGTCTATCCTACTAAAATGTTAAACCATAGATTGGTTCATTTGCAGCTTGTTCCCTAGCACTAGCATATCACTCTTCACATAGTATCGGCCAAAGATGTCAAGAAGGAAAACTCCTATAATTCATCAATGTGGTAATAGTATGGCCGGGTAGTGATTAGTCTTTGAAGAAAGCAGACACTCTGAAGAAAGGATGATTGTTTTCAAAGCCAGAGTTTAGACAGCGAAATCATTCATTCACCTTCTAATGAGACGATTCTTCCGGATGGTATTTTCAAGACATACTGGAAATATTCTCAATTATATTACAGTGATTGTAGACAGTGAAATCACACTTTGATGGCTTGCCCCAAATCCTCATCTTTGACCACAGAATTGACCCCTTCTGGAAGTAGCTTCACTTTCTGCTCTGCAAAGTGAGCGTAGGAAGGAGAATTACTATTTAACCCACTACTCACTGAAGGGAAGCTTAAACAAAGAACTGCCTTCAAAAATCAGTAAAATGTATCCAATGGAGACTCATGCTTTCTTGAGATAAAGTGGTAGAGATATTCTATATGCCTTTTTGATATTTACTGTACCCACCAACTTACATTTAAAATTCTGATTTGGATTATTTGTGTGAAACCTGTTATTTGGTCTGTTATGTTATATCTAGACCATACATTCACTGGGATTTCAATGCAGTATTCAGTATAGTAAATAAAACAATAAAAATGCACCTTATTTGATCCATAATAAATGGGAATTCTAGCCATAACAACAAATCCATACTGCTAATTTTTTTAATTAACTTGATTCTTTCAAAGTGTTTTAATTTTGTAAATTATGAATCAAGGGAAATTTCTCTCCTTTTTTCTGTATCTNTCTCCCAATGAGATAAAGAATCTGGACCTGCTGTAAACCCTGCCTTGTATCTATCTGTGAAGCTACACAAATACACTGTTAAGTCAAAACCTAATCGTGTCTGATGAGTAGGATGGTGATCTTAAACCCCAAACTAGGGTTGTGCTGCTGCTGTTTTTACAGAAGATTAGACAGAGATGAAACTAGAATTAGTGATAGGTGTGGAAAAAATAAGTAGAAGATAGCATAAAAAAAAGAGATAGCAAAGAAAACGTCATGAGCTATGGGAAATAAAAAGAGAGCATCTAATATTTATCTAAATGAAGTTCCAAAGAAGATAAAGTGCAATACACTATTATGGCTTACTTCTTCACCTAGATGATGGCACATGGTGTTCATCTTAATGTTATTCTTTAAAATGTGAATATCACTTATGCATATGTTTGTAGTTACTTAATATCTAAGGCTAATAATTAAAATTTAAGATCCTTTCCCTCTGGTAAGTCACACAATCTAGATAAGAGTTTCTTAAGTTTTGTAATTGTTTTTAACCGTACTTATGAGAATGTATTGGGTCTTTGGAAAAGTCATGATGCATGTTTGCAACACATGGCACTAATTCATTTTTGGAAGTACTAGAGTCATTCGCATCTATGTTATTGCTATGTTATTTGACAGCTGAAAGTTCAACCTTCATTCTAAAAAATAATTGAGTGATTTGGGTGAGTTTTGGAAATTTTACAACAAGTTAAAGATGGAAGACCAAACTGTGCCTTTTTGCCATATTTTACTGTTTTACTTCCATAAAGGGAAGAACAAGTGTCAAGCTTCTGAAAAGTTGCATAAAGTTTATGCTGACAATGCCCTATAAGACTATCTGTGCCAACGATGGTTCACAAAATTCCGTGCTGGTGATTTTGATCTCAATGACACTCCTTGGTCAGGGAGGCCCACCGAGGTTGATGATGACAAAATAAAGGCATTGATCGAGTCAAACCCACGTTACATGACACGAGAGATTGCAGAAATTTGAACATCCATCATTCAAGCATTCACAACTATCTGAAGAAGCTGGGATATGTAAGCAAGCTCGATATTTGGGTTCTGCATGAACTCAAAGATGTTCATTTGATGGCGCATATAAACATCTGCAATATGCTTATTAAACATGAGGAAAACGATCCTTTTTTGAAGCGACTGATAACTGGTGATGAGAAGTGGATTGTTTACAACAATGTGATACACAAACGGTCTTGGTCCCGACACGATGATTTGCCTCAAATGACATCGAAAGCAGACATTCATCAGAGGAAGGTTATGCTCTCAGTGTGGTGGGATTTTAAAGGTGTCATGTTTTTCAAGCTCCTACCAAGGAACCAAACAATCACTTCAAATGTGTGCTGTCGGCAATTGGACAGTTGAACAAAAACACCATTCAGAAATGTCCAGAGCTTGTTAATTGTAAAGGAGTTGTGTTCCATC
>NW_017732430.1:47318-50345 GCF_001890085.2 Hipposideros armiger | reverse complement strand
GACTGGTGTAGTGGTGGTTGGCAGTGGTGAGTGTCGGTGTGAGTAAAAGAAAACTGTCACTTCACTCACAGAATATTTCTGAAACCAAATGTGTCGTTTTTTTTCTCATATCAACCAATGTTCCAACTCTCCTGATGACACCAACCAGGTGTCCTACAATTCAAGTCTGACACTAACTACCTGGAGTTAGCACAGATGCCACAAGTGAAAGGCTCAGTCCCACACAAATGCTTCCCACTTCACACACCAATCGTAAGTAGTGGATCCCCAAGCTACCCTCACTTCTGCTGAACTTGGCCACATATTGGGGGTATCCATGGTCCCCTCCTCAAGTTTGATAATTCGCAGCTCAGAACTCAGGGTAACATTTTACTTATTATTACTGGTCTATTATTACTAAAAAAAATGGGCAAATGATCTGAATAAATATTTCTTCTTGGAAGGTATACAAATAGCCAATAAGAATATGAAAAGATATTTCATCTCCTTAGTGTGTACTGAAGTGCAAATCAAACCACAATGAGCTACCACACCACTAGAATGGTTATAATAAGAAAAATAAAGGACAATGACAGCAAGAGCTGATGGGGACATGGAGAAATTGAAACCTTCATTCATTACTTGTGGGATATAAAATGGTGCCTCCGCCGTGGAAGTATTTATTGTGGAACTCAAAAAGCTAAATATGGATTTCCCATATGAGATACCAGTTTCACACCTTGGTAGGTACCCAAGAGAATTGAAAACATATGTCCACACAAAACATGCATGTAAATGTTTATAGCAGCATTATTCATAATAACCCCAGAGTGAAAATAACCCAAATTTCCATCAACTGCTGAATGAATTAGCAAATGTGGTGTATCCATGCAATGGAATACTATTCAGCCATAAAAAATAATAATATACAACAAGTTAAGTAAAATAAGCCAGGCACAATAAGTCAGGTATTGTATGCATTTTTATGAATGGCCAGTTAGAAAATAAATCAGTGGCTGCCAGGAGCTGGGAGTAGTGAGTAAGAAGGAGTGACTGCCAGTGGGCACAGGATTGGTTCTGAGCTGATAAAAAATGTTCTGCAATTAGATAGTGGTAATGGTTGCACAACCTTGTGAATGTTAAAAGTCACCAAAATAGGCATTTGAAAACAGTGAATTTTATATGCGATGTATCTCAAAACAAAACAAAAGACTGGAAGATTAAGATTGTCATGTTGAAGAATCTGAAAATAGAGACTGGTTCATGAGGAAGGGAAGTCCCAAAACAAATTCTGTAGCGATAACTAAGTGCCAGGGTGCTATAAATTACATAGAGGAGTTTTTTTCTTTTTTCTTTTTTTTTTCATTTAATTTGGAAGATATCCAATTTATTTAAGCAGAGGAAAGAGATGAGTGAATTTATACTTGAACACAGTATGCTGGCTTCCCTTTGGAGTAAAGATGGGACGGAGGCAAGCTGGAAGTAGACCATTTGGGAAACCACCTGAGCGGTGAAATGACACAGGTGACTAGAATGAAGGCAGATGAAACAGGAGAGAAGATGATGTGTTTGGTACATATTTTGTAGGTAGCAGTGTCAAGGAATTGGGTATGGCAGAGAAAGTAGACAGAGGACTCAAGGATGGTTCCTAAATCTCTGGCTTGAGAGGCATAGCAGATTTTGGCGCTTTTACCTAGGATATGAAAAACTGAGGGATTTAAAGACAAAAATAGAAGTTTAAAATATTTACGTAGTTCCCAAATAAGTATGTGAACCTGGCAATTAAATTGATGAATATCTGACTCCAAGGAGCTGTGGGGGTGTGGGGTCTCCACTTTGGTTGAAATGCTTTGCACTTCCATTTGCTAAACGTTAGAGTTCACTTTGGCAAGCTCTTTCCAATACGTCCTTCGGGCTGGGTTTCTTCTTTCATGTATTTCAAGCTGCAGAGGTGGTGGGCACGAGTAAAGTGAATTATTTCTTGGAGCTTCAATGGTCAAACCCCAAAACTCGTCTAACTTCCAAAATTATGTATTATCTTTGCCGCCTATGTTTCATTACTTGAAATCAACTAGGCCTGATTCTATGTTAATGATTCTAAATTAAACCCGAATTTGACTCACAGTTTCATTCTGTACATTTGACTCAGCTCAATTTTCCAGTTTCACCCCTAGTGCTAAATAGCTTCCAGTAACTTAAAGCTCCCTAGTTCCCTTTGGTCACCCTTCACACAATGTCATTATAACATACATCAGGACCAAGCTTTCCCAGATTATAACAATCACACACATTTTTGCCATATGTAGTCCTAAAATGTTGCAGGCTATTTCTGGACTCTTTTTAAGTTTATCTTGGTTCCTTAAGATGAGAAACATACAATATTATAATTCTGAGAATTAAGAATTAAGTTGCCACCATTGAAGGTCTTTTGAATTCCTGGATCCAATTTTAACCTTCGGAGGAAATTGGCTTCCCATCCAATCAACAGTTTCTGCACACCAAATGGGTGCTTCTACAACTCAGCTTAATTCTGATGCTTATCTACTTGGAGACAGTGTCAGATTACACAGGTTGAGGGTTCAATTTTACAAAATTGCTCTCTATACACAGTTGAAATGCCAGTTGCAAGCCCAGGTTATCATCTGTGCTTCTGACCTACCGGCTATATATTGGAGGTTCTAATGACCCCCTACAACTCCAATTCGAATCTCAAGTCCAGGTTGTTACCTGTACTTCTGACTGACTGGCTATAAATTAGAGGTTCCCATGATCTCCTCCTTGGGTTTAATAAATTTGCTAGAGTTGCTCACAATTTACTTACTAGCTCGCCAGTTATATTAGAAAAGGATCTAACTCAGGAATAGCCAAATGGAAGAGATGCATGGAGAGATATGAGGAAAGGGCATGGAACTTCCATGCCTTCTCTAAGTACACCACTCTTCCAATACCTCCACATGTTCAGCCAACCCAGAAGCCTACCAAACCAGGTCCTTTGGGGTTTTTATGGAGGCTTCATTATACAAGCATGATTGATTACATCATTGGCCA
>NW_017732430.1:45853-46860 GCF_001890085.2 Hipposideros armiger | reverse complement strand
CAGACTATATAATTTAAAATAGGTTAATTAAATTACCAATTTAAAAAAAAATAAGGTGTGTTTTTTTTACCTTTACTACAGAACAAAGATTCACCAGATATTAGTGACCACTGTCTTCCATGACATTCTCTAAATGTACAGATTTTCTGGTCTCTATAAAAGAGGTCGAATGTGACATTTTGAGTGTGCTGTGGAAATGTTCTCACCCTATTCCTATTTTCTGTTAAACATGTCTTTTTTTTCAGGTTTATTGGAATATAATTGACATATAACATTGTGTAAGTTTAAGGTGTACAACCTGATGATTTTATACACATATATACTACATAATTATTACTGGTCCAATTTCTTTGGAAGTTGACAAAGACTAAATCAGAAATCTATTAGTAATTGTAAATTTATTATTTACCTGGGCAGCTTACAAACCCTATGATGTATTATTCTCTAATAATTTGTAGGTTTATATAGAGATGGCTAAATCTAAGGATGATTCAATGTGCGTATAGCAGCTGTGAAATCGCTAAAGATAACAATGAAAACAGGCCATTCTGTCAACATTGCTATACAAATTGTGTCATTAAACCTGGTGACAGTGATATAGGAGGTTTGAGGGTTTCATTCATTGAACAATTATTTCCTGAAGCCTACCATATGCCAAGAATTTTGCTAGGTGCCAGGGATTTAGACTTACATGAGAAATAGGCATTGTTTTAATGGGATCAGTATTTAATGGGAGAGACAAATGCAAATACATAATTACAGCAGTGAGATGAGTGTTAAAATGAAAGATTGTATAAGGTGCTATGGAAGCACAGAGGAGGGACTACAACATTCTGCTTGCATTTGGAAGGGAAGAAAATCATAAATTTAGCTTAATAATGTTCTTAGGCCTTTTTGTAAATTAGGAAGAGATTAATCAATGAAGACACATACATGACTCATGTTTTAAGATCATTACAGCCTAGAAACTTCAACAATTTAAGTAAAATGTTATGAGACTTAAATGA
>NW_017732430.1:27117-43323 GCF_001890085.2 Hipposideros armiger | reverse complement strand
AGAGTCAATTTCACTCTAAGACTCTATTATGGACTGAATGTTTGAGTCTCCACAATTATCATACCTTTAAACCCTAACCCCCAATATGATGGTATTGTGGGGCTGGACTGGCTGGACCTTTGGAAGGTGACTAGGTCATGAGCATGGACCTCGTAAATAAGATTAGTGCCTTTATAAGAAGAGACATGAGAGCTTGCTTGCTTGCTCTGTCTGTCTCGCCATATAAAGGATACTATGATAAGATGGCCATGTATAAACCAAGAAGTGGGCTCTCACCAAATGGGATTAGCAGTCACCTTGATCTTAGACTTCCCAGCCTTCCAAATTGTGAGAAATAAAAGTTTATTGGTTAAGCTACCCAGTCTATGGCATTTTGTTATAGCAACCCAAACTGACTAAGACTTCAAAGAGGTTATACTGGCCATATAAAGCCTTCCTACCAAGACAGTGAAACTGTGTACCCACTGCAGCTTCACTCAGGAGAAACATATTTTTATAAATAGATTGTTAAGGGATATAAAATAATATAATATTTTCTTTGGTCTCCCCTTATGGTATTTCCCTCCCATCATTTTGTCATCCTAGATTATAAAATTATAGGAAGAAAGATTTGCAATTTATAATTTCAAGATCCTGAAATTTATTACTCCATTAAGGAATTCAACACTAATTTGAAGAACATTACCACCGTTGAAAGATGCTTCTCATCAATGGATGGCCGTTTCAAGGTACTTAATTCAGAAACACAGAAAAAATAGAGAGACCACTGAGAATTCCTGGTCATTAAGACACATTCCTCTCTAAGAGTCTTTATAGTGAATGGGGAATAGTGGCAGATTCAAAATCTTTGTTATTAGTAATTATTTTTAGTTTCAAGTGCATTTATTATAATTAATGATAAAGAATTTTTTAATAATTAATGTTTCTGTTTTTGTATGTTGCATTTGTTTTTATAACCTTGCAGCATTTATAACTTTACCCTTTTACATTCCATTTTAACATAATTAATTCTCATTATTTTCCAAAAGTAATTTGAAAAAAAGTGTTGCATTCTTTTGTTTCAAAACAGAATATTTGACTTTGTTGATTGTATTTTTCCTCTTTTTCATTTCATTATTGTGTTCTTATCTTTAATACTTTTTAAGAGATACTTCTTTTTTTAAGCATTTATCCTGTTATTCCTGAGTAATTCCTTACATTAGATGTTTAGCTCAGTATTTTCAGCCATTTTTCTTTTCTAATATTGTGTGTAGGTTAATACATTTTGCTATATGCATTACTTTACATTCTGTAGTATTGAGCTTTAGTGTTTTTGTCACCATACTGGCACCTTACTGGGGGGAAGGGCAGTTTTGTAGGACTGACCCCCTAACCTGTGGGATCTGACACTATCTCCAGGTAGATAGATCGTGTCAGAATTGAGTTAAATTGATTGGTGGACTTAACACTGTAAAGATAGCAATTCCTCCCAAATTGAACTACAGATTCACTATAAAATACCCAGTTGGTGTTGAAAAATTGTTCATTGGTGTGGAAACTACCCCTCTTTTCCACATATTGGAATTGATGACCAAAACCTTTAGTAAGTTGTTAACAATAAGAACAATTGGGTGTGGGCTATAGGGGAACTTTCTGTAATAGTCTTGATACTATTGTGTGAATCTAAAATATTATGAAATTTTAAAGTTCATTAAAAAAAAAATAAAAAATAAAAATAAAAAAATGCACAAAGACACAAAATCACCTTGAAGAAGAGTCCATTTGAACTGGCATTTTGATTTCAATGAAACTCTAGTTCACTTTGGGAGGAATTGCTATCTTACAGTGTTAAACCTACCAATCATTCTGTGTCTCTTCATTTATTTAGATTTTTTAAAAGTTTTCTTAGCAGTGTTTTATAATATTTATTTCATATAAAGATGGTGGGTATCTTTTATTAAATTTGTTTCTAAAAATTTTTTTAGGTACTATTCTGTGTTACATTTTTTTAAATCATGGATAGAATATAAAATTATAATTGACTTGAATGTATTGACATTTTTCTGAACTGTGCTAAGTTTACTTATCAGTTCTAAAAGTTATTTTATAGACTTTTTTGAATTTTTTTCTATGCAAGCAAATATAGCTGCAAATAGTCAATTTTATTTCTTCCTTATCTTTATGACTTTTAGAGGGGTTTTTTTTGGCATTATTGCTTTTTTTTTTTTTTGGCATTTCACATTACCTCACTAGCACAATGTGATAAAGTTAATTTGTACTCCTGGACCCACAAAATGGGGTTGCCCCAGTGGCCTGGCTCATGTCAGAAATCTAAGCTTCAGTCAGCCTCCACTTACAGGAAATACCTGTCAAGCAAACCAAACATACACCCATCACAACCCTCCCACTCAGCTTTAGCTAACCTCAGCTTACTTGAGAAAATAGGACATGCTGGCTTCATAAGGAAATCACACCTGATCATACCTTGTTTCCTCATCGCCTCTTCTAATACTCTGTAAAATTCGCTCTTGACCCCAAATCTCTCTGGAACAATATTCTACTGCTTGTGAGGCACTGTACTCCCCCAATTCATGGATTGTTTTATTTTGAATAAAGGACATCACACTTGTTACTAGTTGCTTTAGTTTTGTCATTTGACAAATGCTTAAGTAGAAGTGGTGAGAGTTGTCATCCTTGCCACTTTCCTGATTATAATTCAGTCTTTTACCATTCATAGTAATGTCAGTTGCAGGGTTTTCTTTTTTTTTTTTTAGATGTCTTCAATATGTTTGAGAACGTATCCTACTTTTTTTTTTTCAGGTTAAAAGACAATTTACTGTTAGATTATGCATCCACAATACTAAAGATACTTAAAAACATTCTGTATCAACAGAAACCCCCCCCCAAATGTTTTCAATCGTTTTGTCTCTAGAGAATTCACATATAGAGAAGAAATAAACAATAAAACATTATAGGGTGGCTATTTGGAGAAATATGACTTTCTTTTTCAGTTTCTAGAGGATAAGATTTTTAAAGAGGAAAAATAGAAATGATGAAAAAAGTAAGGACAATTCAAAACTAAGTAGAGTTCTAAACCCCTTAACCATATATAAAATGGATGAACCTTGAGATTAAGATGCTAAGCGAAATAAGTCAGACAGAAAAAGTAGAGAGCCATATGATTTCACTGATATGTGGTATATTAAACTGAAAACAACAAAGGAACAAGAAAAACAAAACTCATAGACACAGACAATAGTTTAGTGGTTACCAGAGGGGAAGGGGGGAGGGAGGTGGTAGATGAGGGTAAACGGGATCAAATATATGGTGACGGAAGGAGAACTGACTCTGGGTGGTGAACACAGTGTGATATATAGATGATGTATTACAGAATTGTACACCTGAAATCTATGTAACTTTGCTAACAATTGTCACCCCAATAATTTTAATT
Organism: Hipposideros armiger; assembly: GCF_001890085.2. Lineage (NCBI taxonomy): Eukaryota > Metazoa > Chordata > Mammalia > Chiroptera > Hipposideridae > Hipposideros > Hipposideros armiger. Next base: position 39,893 of record NW_017732430.1, on the reverse strand, counting down.
AAAAAAGAATTTTTTTTTTCATTTTGTAATAAAATAATTCAAGCTTTAACAATTCAAACTCTATTTATTCCAGTAATCACAAAGTGTGGTCCCCAGATCAGCAGCACCAACATCACTGGGGAACTTGTTAAAAATGAACATTCTTGGGCCCCACCCAGGATCTACCGAGTTGGAAACTCTGGGGGTGGGGCCCAGCCCGCAGTGTTTTAACAAGTCCTCCAGGCGATTCTGATGCTGACTAAAGTCTGAGAACCACTGATTTACTCCAAAAACATCTACCTTGTGTCATGCTCTGAGAAAGGCATCTGGGACACAAAAATAATCAACATGATCCATAGTTCAATGGGTCACAAAGAAAAAGAACACCAGCTAGTAGAATTGTTTTTTTGAAAACAAGAAACTAGGAGACTCCCATGGTTACAGCTGGGTCAGGTAGGACTGCCAAGCACACAGGAATGCATCTTACTTTTTATAAATTGTTAAATTCAATATATTGCTATGTTTTTAAGGGTTTTTTGTTTCTATCTTCATGAAGTATATGTATACTTTTATTATACCTTGTAATATATTCACTTTTGTTACACTGGTTTCATAAAATAAAAATTTCCCTCTATTTTCTGAAATATATACTGCTTCAACAACTCTCCATTATTTTTACTATTTTTTCCATTTATTTATTTTTGTTTTTCTAGTCCCCACCCTTTCACCCTCCCCACCCCCTTCACCTTCCCCACCCCCGGTGTACTGTTATTTTATATTTAAATGTGTTTAAATAAAAAATGTGTTTCTCATAGCATGCGATTCTCTTTTTAAAAGTATTGACACCATCTCTAAAATTTGTCTCCTTTTGGTCACAACATGGAACCTTCAGATTATTATTATTTTTAAAAATTATCCAGAATTTATAGTTATCATCTGAGAAAGGGTTAGATCTGTTAAGAGCTATTCAGCCATGACAAAAGCCACGCTATATTTATTTGAAGCACCTTAGAAACTATTTTTAGTGAAATTTTGTAATAAAATGTATTTCTAGGACTGGATATCCTACAGTGATCTTCAAAGGTTAAATTATTCTACTTACCATAGAATGATTTTCATGTACATCTCATTACTGAGCACATTAACCATATCATTTTAGAGCTCAGGGACCTCATTAGCATAATTATTTGATAATCTGGTAGCATTTCAAGATAGTCCAGAAAGTTTATGAATGCCATTGCTCTCTGAGATAGGTGCTGGCTAAATTTCTAGATAAGTCAAGAACTGTAAATTAGAGTGTTATTATGGATAAGGAATATCAATATATCTGTGCTAATATAATGAAAATAAATGGGCATAGAGAATATCTAGCAATACATGTAAAGTTTTATTAAGAATAAAATATTTTACATTATTAGATTTAATTTAAATAAAATTCCAATATATAGAAATACACATTCCCAGATACACTGCACTAAATTCTTAAATTTATTAGGACTATTTCTATATCTAGGAATTTTGAAAAAAAATCACAATTTCTCTGATTATCTGACCAGATTATCAGATAATTTAAAAAACAATAAAATAACAAATCTTTGGAACACATTTTTTTAACTTAACTTGCATCGGGTTAAATTTCCATATGTGTGTGTATCTCACTTTCTCTGTTTGATTAGATTATCTTCTTGTCTGTATTTTCTAGGCTCTTGATTTTGTCTCTCTGCTTCTTTCTGTGGACCAGTGTTTCTAGGTTCAGTTATGATAAAAATGAAAGCTGAAAAACTAAGGAAGCCATCATGATTAAGGATTCATAACGACTCTTTCAGACACCTTCTATGTATAACATAATCAGTACCAATGAAACAGTTGTTCTCTTTCCCAACTTCAATGCACCCAAAGCAAGTTACCAAACACTGGTACATCTGTTACGTTCATGAAGAAGAACCAATTACCTTACCTGAGAATGAGAAGAACCACCTTAAATCAGTCTCTCCAAAACTGTGAAAATATGCCCAAACTTACTGGGCACTCAGGTAATTTCCTTTTTTCCTTAAAACTTGTTATGTGCTATTTGAATTATTTACAATGAACACATAATACACCAAAAATATGAAGTTATTTAAAGCTTAGACAAAAAAGACCAGTATATTATTTTAAAGCACATCTATAAAGCATATTTGTAAGATTTGTGTCTCAGGGTCATAACTCAATTGAACAATTGCTACAATAAATCATTCTGACCTTTGTAAAAATTAAGCATCTTAAATAATCTCCTTAAAATTAAGTCCACCATCTCATTATGCTACAGTACAGTGCCACTGAATGTACTATTTATACTACAACAAAAGTAAAATTATGGCTTTGGGAAGTTTCTTCTCTTACAGGAAAGAAATATTTGTTAATTTATGGAGACAATCAAAAAATTTTCCACTCAATGGGCAGATGTCTGATTCACACAGGAGAACTTTAGATATTTATATGGACTGGCAAATCTGCCTTCTTTTTAGAAACAATTATGCAAAAAATAAATAGTATGACTGTTCAGTAAAAATAATTGCAATAACACTGATTATTTAATGATCCTCATAACTGATCACTAAAATTCACAGAGACTCATTTGAAAGATCTGAATATATTTTTTTTTGTCTCAAGTGATCCTGTTTTATTTTCCACATGAACATTGGCATATAGCAATTTCCTAGGTGCTCAATTTCAAAACTCTTATGAAATATTTATTTTCTTAAAACACCTGCTGCAATATAACTATACTGAGCATAATTCATGAAGCAATCCATTTCCCCTTTCCTCCTTCCTTTCTTCTTTCCTTTCTTCATTTTTCCTTCCTTCATTTTTCCTTCTTTGGTTATTCATGAAGGACTGGACAAAGCCCATGAGATTAGGTATGGTGTTGCTATAAAATAAAATGTAAAAGAGAGTGGCAACATATGAGGCTAGAAAGTTGGGCAAAGGCCAGGTTGCGGAAGATATTCAGTGTACGTGATGGTTGTGCTTTACTTTATGGCCATGAAGACCATTTTATTTGTAGAGTTTAATCCAGATGAGGGCATTTTGTGTCAGCATTTAACTTAAATATATGTGTCTATTAAAGGGGAAAAACAAAATAAAGCAAGAAAGTTGGGGGGACTTTGCAGGATATCATGCAAAACCTAATTAGACTTTTAAATAAGTGAAGGTGCAGAACAAATTAAAGGAAGGAAATAAGTTTCAAGAAGAAGGAAATAAGGGAGTTAACCTGGTAAAATGTAATCACCTACTTGGATGCGGGATGTTGAGAATTAGTAGTGTCAAATGTGAATGCTGGGAGAAGTGGAGATGAGAGTACTGACACGTACATGGAGTAGAGAGCGGGAACGGATTCAATGGAATTGTAATAGATAAGCATGATATCGGGGGTGGGAGGGCAATAGATGGGGGGAGGGGGGTAGTTACCTGGTGAGGGTGCAAAAGGGTAACTATTGCATTGTTCTGTACACCTGAAACTAACAATAAAAATAAATAAATAAATTGATTAATTAATTAAAAAAAAAACTTAAACAGGAAAAAAAAAAGAGTACTGACACGTTACAATGGAAAACAAATAGTGTTCCTGGAAAATAAACCATTATAGTAGAATGCTATTATTTTTAATGATCTCTCTTAATAAACATACCATTCAATAGCCCAAAATAAAGTATGCAATTCTGAAAATTAGATTAACATATAAAGGATTTATTTTTTCTTCTGTTTCTATTTTAATAAAAAATAACCTATAACTTTTAAAGTCTTATGTTGCCAGAAGAAGTGATGCACTAATCAGCTTAAAGATGTTTGCACATAAATGTTTATACAGTCAACATAGTCACTTTGAAGAGGGTACCATCCTCAAGGAATCAGATTGAGTGGGCTAAGAATTGGGGACTCTAAAATATTGGAAAGGAGCAGAATCAGATGAGAGGGAAAGGGAGTCAAATTATTCTAAATTCCTGGTATTTTTCTGAGTGAAAAAAGTGTAAAATTGTCAATTAATATTATTTTTTCTAAATCAAAGATGAAAGTTTTGACTTTTAGAAAAAACTAAACATGTACAACAAAACATGGAAAGCTGAAAACAACAAAAATTTTTCAAGACATGACAAAGTGGGTACGTAGAGCAGGTGAAACAAATTAAAAGCACATTACAAATGAGAAATCATATTAAGTATAAATGTACTAAATGTTCTAAATATAATCAGATGGCTAAATATATAATACCCAACAAGCCATGTATAATAAATATATCTAAAGATTTGTTATGTAGAAAGCTTGAAGGCTAAATAATTGAAATTGATGTTTATAAATATGCAATCCAAAACAAAGCTAATGTGTCTATTGTTATGATAGCACTTAAGAGATATCAAAGAGATTGAATTCCTAGAGATAAAACAAATTACTTATAATGTTGGAAGATTTAATTCATCTATTCTAAACATTCTGCACTTAGTAGCATGGTTTCAAAATATATATAAAAATAGAAAGAGAAAGTGATTTAAAACACTTCTATCAGATGTCCACAAAATATACAGACAAAATATCAGTAAAAATTTAAAGGATTTGACAACAAATTTTTAAAAATCCCCTTATTAATATACACAAAGCTCTGTAAACAACCTAAAAAAGCAGTAAACATTATTTTCAAGCACATGAAACACAAAAATTCAACATAAACTTGATCAGAAAGTAAAAGAAAATCTAAAGATTGAAACCAGGTAGAATATATTCTCTGATCACATTACAATCTATGCTAAAACTAACCCTAAGATAACTGGAAAGTTGCTTTAAAATTTTAAGTAATATGAATATACAGATTATAAATAGTCTGTGGTCAAAGAAGAAATCATTATATAAATCACATCTTATTTTAATAATTATAAAACTGCATATCAAAACAAGGACAGAGATAGTGATAGTTAACAGAGTAGCCTCAAATATATATAACTGGGAAAATAGTGGAAATTTATGAGTTAATCATCCTTATAAAAAATAGAAAATAGGATTTACAATTCAGATGTAGAAATATTGCAAGAGATCATCACTCTTACTATAAAAGCCAAAATGAGCCAGTTAATTCACAAAGTCATAAAACACTCCTGCCTATCTGAGAACTGCGGACTCTTAAGAAAGGTCCCTAAAATGAATTTCGGAAAGGGCCTCAGCTTAGCAATTCAGAAACTACTTGACATACTAGAATTGTTTATATTAAGGTTGAACAATTAAGTAAGTTAATGGTAGATAGTGAATCAGGCTGGCATATACTAAATAGACATGGCAACTATTAATAAATACATTCTAATATTTTTTACTGAATCCTGAAAAAGGGTAGCTTTCATTTTCTCAGGCTTATAAAATGTTGAATTTCATTTAAATTAAAAAAGTTATATTTTATCATTAAAGAAACAAAGAATATAGTGGGAGAAATTGTATAACACACACACACACACATACACACACACACACCATAGGAAAAAAACTCTACAATTTGATCAATAAAATTAACCAAACCAATAGAAAAATTGACAAGCATCTCAATAAAGGAACTTTACCAAAAAGTCTCCAAATGGCAAATGGACATATGAAAAGGTGCTCAGTTATTTAGTCAACAAGAGAATACAAATTTAAATTACAATAAAGTGCCACTACACATTACTCAACTGGCTATAAATTCACATCATTATATTTCCTGCTGGAAAGCATGTGGATTAACTGGAACTTGCATACACTGCATGAGTTGATAAAATGACTTTAAAAATTATTTGATAGTTTCTATTGCTGGTGAGTATTTACATGCCTTATGATCTAGCACTTCTATTTATAGAAGTATACCCAATAGAAATGTATTCACAAAAAGTCTGTGTTCAATGATTTATTTATATAAAGTTATTTAAAAAAAAGACAAATGCAAACTGTGGGTTAGAATCAGGTAAACGGTTGCCTTTCAGGTAGACATTAGAATGGGGTTCAGGATGCAAAGGGAGGTGACAGAGCACTCCTGCAGTGAATAAAGATTCTTGCTTGATTTGGGCGCTGGAGACCTAGGTCTGCTCACTTTGTGAAAATCGTGTTGTACACTTAGAACTTCTGAATTAATATATATACTATATCATACATCAATGGAACTTTAAAAATATAATAAATGATTGATATAATATAGGACAATCATTGTTCTATTCCCTTGGCCCATAAAGAGTTCTTTTTAAAATAGTAGAAAATTAAACAAAACAAAAATGTTACCTTTAACTTAAAAGCAAGAGAAGATAACGCTAAAATAAACTATGTATGCTCATTTCCTTTTATAGCTTATACAAAAAAAAAATGGATGTGATAAAGTGACAACAGGACCAGAAAAGTACTTGGAAATACATACATTGTAAAATAATAGTTAATATGACAATAATTAATGATACCAGAATAAACATGAGTTCAGAAAACATTTTCTTATACATACATTCATCTTTCAACTATGTTCTCCAAATTCTCTATGAGAACATTTAGTCATCTAACTTAGAATAAGGAAGTGAATAAAACATAATAACACTAAACATTTTATATTAACTTTGGAGTACATATAAAACAATATTAGAATATTTGAATATTAAAATATCTCACTTTTAAAGTTGTGAATATATTTTATTCTAGAAAATCATCCTATTACCTTTTCTTTATCCCCTGGTTGCTAAAATAAAATGACTTTATTGAGTTCCATTTAAATATATTTGAGCTACCAGGCAAAGTACAATTTGTAAGATATCAATAATCCTGTTTTTGGCTGGGTTTTAAGAAACATTTTAATAAAATTACACTTTTGTATTTTAAAATTTCCAAAATAGTAAAATTGGGAATTTAATGTCTGCATATTTGAATACTGAGTTATAATAGTAAATAGAAATCTATGTCCTAGCAAATATTATTTTATAATAAAAGTATATTTTCCACTATGTTCTTTAGAATGTGCTCATGTAATAGCATGGTAATGAGTGAAAACCAATATACATTGACAGTCCAGATTAGCTCCTTGAACTTGATGTAGATCTGAGATTTATCATAACCTCTATTTTAATATGTCTAGAATGCATAGCAAAATTGAACAATAAACATAACTGTCACAGGTGATTTGCCAAATAAAACAATATTTCTCATGTCAACTTAAATTCATTTTCAAACCAAGAAAATAAAATAGAGTAAAAGTAGACAGATTTTGAATGGGTACACCAGAAGTCTATATTCTTGTTTCCTTGGCTTAATATAGACTTTTAAAAATGACACATTTGTTTTGTCATTCATTCATCAAATAATTATGACACTTCTGCTATGTGCAAGGCCTTTTTATGGATAGTCACATAAATGAACAAAACAGACAAGTATCCCTGCGTTCATAAAGTTTACATTCTAATGGAGAAAAACTGACCAAGAAAAGTAGCATAATTACCAAGAACATTGTATATTATATTGGAGGGTGATAATTGATAGGGAAAAAATATATAGCAAATCAGGCAAAGTTAGGGCTGGATATGGGTAGCGACACTTTTTAGGGATGGGAAAATGATACAGGGTGTTGAATAATTCCTGAAACAGTAACCGACATAAGGTCCTGTTTTTTTTCCCCATAGTCAGGACATAAGGATACAGGAACCATGGTTCCAAACAAGACTGGAAATATAATTGTGTAAGGAAATGAACGGAGAGGAGAGTGACTGAAGTTTTATACATGGTGAAGAATGAAAGGGGACATGGGGAGAAGCCAAATTGGGCCACGCACGGTTTGGGTTTTATTCTATGGAAAACCAGAAGCTGTAGAAAGACTCTGAGTAGGTAAGTGAAATAATAGTATTTGACTTTTATGAAGGTCTTTTAAAATGGCTGCTATAGAATTAGGCTAGCATAGAACAAGTGAAAGGATTAAGGAGATGTTGCAGTAATTATGAAGATTGATGTCAGTGTCCTGAGCTATGCAGTTGGAGCGAACGTTGGAGAAAAGAAAGGAGACAAAAAAAAAAAAAGGGATATTACAGATGAAGAAAAGAGAAGTGGAGATAAAGCAGAGCTCCACGGTTTCTAGTTTGAAGAGCTGGGCAGATACATTTAGCAATACTGAGAGAAGACAGAATGTGGGGTAATACGTAGGGATGAAGACTTTGTGATTTAGTGGAAAACCAAGATAGAAGTTTAAGATATATACAGTTTTAGGTGAATTTGAGATTGCTACAATGGAGATGTCATTTACTTAGATGGAGACAAGATCAGAGATCTCATAGAGATGCAAATTTGTTCGTAACATAATAAATGTATTTTTACTTTTTAATCTATGGAAGAGAACAGAGAATCAAAAATGAGGTTGGCTTTTTACTTCTTCCTGAATTCAAGTAGAGGATTTGTGTCTACAAAATAAACAGAATATCTTTACTGAGATGAAGACGAAGATGAACGGGAAAAGAAGAGAAAGGAGGAAGAAGAGGAAAAGGAAGAAGGAGAAGAAGGAAAAAAAGAAATTTGAGATAATAATGTAATGGAAGTTAAACGAAAAGCAGTTCCGAAAAGAAGGGAGTGGTCTTTTAGGTTTAATATTCTTCAGAGTTTGAGTAAGGATCACTAGAAATCTGCATAGATAATTCTTGTTTCATGGCACTTGACATTGGTCCTTGTTAAACTTAACAAAAATATTTTCAGGGGACTAGTTCAGTGCCTGGGACAGACTGAGTAGATTGAATTATTAATGGGAAGTGAAGACGTGGCATAGCTATCTCTTTAGATGCTTTTTTAAAGAAACTTGGTAATGTAGGACAGAGAAATACAGTGACAATTAGGGAGAAACACAGGGCAAAGGAACAAGGACACTTGGGCCTTTGCTATAATCCATTGCTACCTGAGAAATTTCATTCATAGAATGTATAGTTGTTTAAGTGTAAGGACTTTGAAGTTAGACAGATGAGCCAAATTTCAAATATTTCATTGGCTAGCTGTGTGATCTTGAACAGGCACAAATTCAGGAGATCTTTATCTATCATGTATCTGTATCTACCTCACAGTTTTTTGTTCCTATTAAATGAAATAATGCATGTGGAACATTTAACACATTCCCTGATACACTGCAAATGCTCAATAAAGTTTGCCTCTCTTTTTTATCCTTTTTTTACTCATATTATATTATCATTTTTAACCCTACATTTTAACAAGGCAACTAACTGGTCAAACCAATATAGACCCTAGGATACATTTAGAAGAGGCTATCTGTAGTAAAATTAAATGTTTACACTATTTTCAGACAACACGGAATTATTTTCTCTGTAATTTTTTTATACCTACAGAATGTTTTTCACATTCTGAAATCCTGGCATGCAGGACTTGGGACAATTGGTTTCAACCTAGAATGGCTTAATCTTGAAGTAAGGTTGAAGTAATTCTACAGATGACCACTAGAGGACAGAAGACAGTCGGGCAACATCTGAGAACAGCCTTTCAAGGAACCAGGTGCCCTTGATTCTAGGACAAGCTTCCCTCCTGTGGGAAACTCAGACACGAGAGCCAGGTCCTGAGAAAGATGGTCCCAGCAGGCTGCTTTAGAAAGGTTACAGCTCAGTGGGCAGAGGAGCAATTTATAAGTTTTTTAAATATTGTAAGAAAAGAGAAGTCAGGGCCAACATGTAGGAAGAAACCTGTTGAAACTTTAGTCAAGCTGAGGAGAACTCTAAAGCTACCTTGGTCCAGCCATGTTTCAACTCTGGTCATTCTGACTCAATAGTTCTGCTACTTTTACTGCAGGAGTTGCATGGCTACTACCATCCAACATATAAGATTGCCACTCACATTGCTGGGCACCAATACATATTTATTGAATAAATGTTCTGTTCATAGAGAACAAAAGTCAGACATCCCCTAAATTATATTACCCAGAGTTAGATCCAGGTACACCAATTCCCACTCAACCAACGTAGTTAACTGGCTATATGGATGAGGATTCTTTCTCTAGATAAGAGACCATCAAATACAGCAAGGGTACTTGAAAAGCAGGACTCAACTTCACCCCTTCCAAAATTTGCACCGAAGCATACTCTCTCCTTAATGAATTTCCCGAGTCAAAGAAGAGGGGATGGGAATTCAGACTAGGGACCCACAGTTCTGTTGAATTCCCCCTGGCAAAGGAATGACCCCAGAAACTTCTCAAGGCTATTTAGGTAGATTTTTCTCCATTAACTCCAAGAGTGAATAAAAATGAACTCTGTCCCAAATCTCTAGGGCAATAGACTGAATTCTATGTTGACATATCCTGTGCCTAAAATAGAATCATTTAAGGAAGACCAGAGTAACAAGGTAACGGCTTTCCTCAGGTATGTGAAGCAAGGAGATAGTAATAGAATGGCATCTAGGGAGAATGTAGGCTAGAGAGGTGAAAGGAGGCAAACTGTGGTCAATGTAAACTATTCAAAAGCACTCTGTAAAAATCTGGAAGAGCGTGAAGAAGGTGACTTGTCTCAAACACTCTCACTCTTTTTGCTCTCAACACTCACTGGATAATATTCATAAAGATCAATTAATATGCTAGCATATCTCAAGAAAAATAAAACCAGCAAACAAAAACAAACACAGTAAAAGCAATGATAAAATCGTTCCTTCTAACCCACACCAACTCCATCTCCTGCCATTTCTTTGTGATACAACAGTATAGGGATCATGAAACTAAGAAAATAACTTTTTAAGTGTCAATTTTTTTCTAAATTAAACAACACGAGGCTTCAGCTTTATAATGTAGTTGATTTTATAAGAGAATCACTAAATTATCTGTATGATAAATAAGCAAAGAATAAAGCAATACAAGAAAACATTAATACTTTTCAAAATGTTGTCTCCATACATATATACAAAATACATTACCAGAGCTCTCCCTTTGTGAAATAATTCCCAGCATGCAACATCTTTATGCACCAAGATACAGATTCTGACATTCTTTGGAAACAGCCTAAATACTTGACAGTAAATTCTTCATGATATTTCAGGATACTCTATATTATACAGCTATTAAGTCCATCCTTATAAAAATGTTTATGGCAATAGAAAATGCTTGAATTGTATTCATTGTAGAAATAAAGACATAAAATTTAAAAAAAGACTATACCACATAAGAGAATACAAATGATATACTTCAAAATAAGAACTAAAGTGCAAGTAATGTTCTCTCTCCCCACCATCCAGTAAAACGTTTTTTACTTTCTTTTATTTTTATTTTTCTAGCTTCCATGATAATTAAAAATCTAAATTAAAAAATCCCTTAATTTTAAAAATAAACCAATACTTTTGGTAGTTTAAAGAGTGGGCCATCTGTGATCCTGTTTCGAGAACAGAAGTCTTCCCCGCCTTGTAGTATAGATGTCTGGATTTCCTACTATGTTCTAATTAAGTTCCTAGACGGCGTGAAAATCTATATTTTTCAGAAAAATTTTGGATTTGACTGGAAGCAATCTTATTGTTACTTTTAAGCATAAATTGCTTGTCACAACGTCTAAGTTGACACACAGGTAACCATTTTTAGATTTTTACAACATTGTATCCTCTCTCTGAGGGCACATATCTGATCTCTAAGAAATATAAACCATCATTTATTATTCTAGAAGAATTTTCCATGAACTGTCTAAATAAGTACTTGTCAAATATGTGTTGAAAAAAAGCACAGAGTGCTTTGATAAACATGATAAAAGCTGATGGTGGTTGGGGGCAGTTTAGACAACAAAGGAAGTATCTACTGTGTTACTCCATGTTCAGTATGAAAATATCAGTGGTGAATGATGTTTACATGATATTCAGAGTCTGAAACAATTCTCATATGGATACCGGGATTTCCAAAAAAATTCATACACGTGGACACTTAGGACAACGTTGCTCAAGCTGTAGTTTGCCATAATCAGAAGTGTCTGGACACTGATGGTAACCACTTTGAGCACCTCTTGTAATTGTAGACGTCAAACATGACTTGTAGTCATGTTTTGTTATTGGTATATATCGAGTATTACAATTTTAATAAGAGGTCCCAGTATAATAAAGAACATACATGACACAAAATAATATCATTCAATTTAGTAAATCAATAAGGTATGTACAGCCTCAGTATATGTCGAATTCTTCCCGTTCTTACCTATTATTCTTGCAAAGAACCTGTGCTAGTAGTTTATTTGCATTGTCATTTTGTTATATGTTCACCAGGAGAAGAATATGCAAATGTTAATCCTCTAAGCTTCTCCAAATAATCTTTTAATGATGTAGTAGCTTATCAGAAATCATTTTGATAAGAACAGTAATGCTAACACTACTAATACTAAGTGACTCAATTTCCTCACCACCAATCACTCCAGTATAGTTCTAACTCTCCCCCAGAGACTTTTTCCTTCCAAGCCTTAGGAGGGAAATATGAATTGTGGATACCTGGTACCTCTACTAATTATGTGTTTCTATTCCTGAGTGCCCAACTCTGTCTCTAGTCTGTCTGGAATAAAATCAGGCTTGATTACCAAACAATGGATACTCATTAAATGTTCTTAGTTTCCAGGCAACCACAGTTGCCAATCAGTGGAGACTGAAAAGCTTTTCCAAATAACCTTTTAAAAAAAATCCTTGACTACATCCTCTTCTCTCCAAAGCCATCATTTTCAGGCAGTTTTTAGTCCAGGATGAGGTTGTTGTAGCTGTCTCATAATGGGTGTTCTTGACTTCTGTTTCTTCCTTCTTATTCCCTTCTTCTTAAAATTAAATATCCTTTTGGTTACTGATTTTAGCAT
>NW_017732430.1:25360-26147 GCF_001890085.2 Hipposideros armiger | reverse complement strand
GGTTAACTCTTGGTGTTGCACATTATATGGGTTTGAACAAATGTACAATGACATGTATCTATCATTATAATATAATACAAGTGTTTACTGCCCCAAAATTCCTCTGTGCTCTACCTATTCATCATTCTCCTGCCCTGCCCCAACCCTGGCAACCACCGATATTACTGCCTCCATAGTTTTGCCTTTTCCAGAATGTCATATAGTTGGAATCCCATAGTACGTAGCCTGTTCAGATTGGTTTCTTTCACTTAATATTATGCATGTAAAGTTTCTTCATGTCTTTTCATGGCTTGAGTGTTCATTCCCTTTCAATGCCGATAACATTCCACTGTCTAGATGCCCCACAGATTATCCATTCCCCTATGGGAGGGTATCTGATATCTTGGTTGCTTAAAAAAAAAGGCAGTTATGAAGAAAGTTGCTATCTGCATTTGTGTGCAGGTAAGTTTTCAACTCCCTTTTGTAAATATCAAAGATCACAATTTCAGGATCTTATGGTACCAGTATGTTTAGGTTCTGTAAGAAACCGCCAACTGTCTTCTGCCGTGGCTGCACCATTTTGCATTCCCACCAGCAGTGAAGGAGAGCCGCTGCTGCTCCGCGTCCTTGTCAGCAATCGATGACGTCAGTGTTTCAGACTTTGGACATTCTAAGTGTGCAGTGGTATCTCACTGTTGTTTTAATTTGTATTTCCCTAATGGCATATGCTATGTCGTACCTTTTAATATGTTTATTTGCCATCTGTATATGTTTTTTGTTGTTGTTGTTTAGGTGTCTGTTAAAGCCT
>NW_017732430.1:21378-22352 GCF_001890085.2 Hipposideros armiger | reverse complement strand
TTTGATGCTATCACAGAGCAGTGTTTAATGTTCATGACGTCCAGCTTATCCATTACTCTTCTCATGGAACATGCCTTTGGTGTTGTATTGAAAAAGTCATCCTTTGAATCACCTACGCTAGTTTTTTTTTTCTTTCTTGTCACATCTTAAGGTTAAAAAAAAACAGATACAGATGTTTATAAGATTTTATTTCTTTGATTGTGTTATTTTGATTTTGTCTTGCAGAGCAGAGAATTGGTTGGGAATGGACCAATTTTATGATAATCACTATCTATTGCTTGCCATAACCAAGGAGAGGGTCTTAAAATAAATCTTGATAGGGAAGCTGTTTTTTTGGTTTATAACCTTATCTGCCAAGAGTAAACATACTTGGAGCAAGGAGATAATTTGTTATTTTATTTTTTAATACCTGTTCCCAGTATTCTTTAATGTAGAGTCAGAATAGTATGCCTTGTTCCGCATTGTTTAATATAATAACTTGTATGTCTCTAATATTATGCAACATAAGCACTGGATGAAAATGTAAGTTATGGTTTTCAATCAATATATCTACTGTAATATTGAGCTAATTTATTATAATTATTCATAACTATTATAATTACTGTAACTATGTACTCCATTACACCATGTATACTTATAGGATAAAATTATTTTACTCATGTTTATATTTCATTGATGATTTTCAGGTAGGCAGAAAATTTAGGGAAATGTATTTATATCAGCAGAAATAGAGAACAACAACTATACTACAAAAATGCAACAAATAATTTTTTATTTAAGCTGAACTATATTATGTCGCTTTCTTATCATAGCTCAGAATCCAGGCTAGGGTAAATCTGGTTTAAGTGCATGTATTTTTCTGCCAGGATCAGAGATCATTGAGATTGCATTTCTATTCTTTTTTGTATCCTGTTCTAATCAAAAGTGAGTATTTAATATAATTTAAGAGTGAGAACTTACTTTGGGATGTATAA
>NW_017732430.1:18088-19698 GCF_001890085.2 Hipposideros armiger | reverse complement strand
AAAATGCATCTTCTCTGCTATTACTCAGACTTGGTGAGAGGAATTTTCATCAAAAGCCTGTGTAGAAATGGGATTCTTACAACAAGTGAACCTTGGGTCATTTTAATTCTATTTCAGTTACTTCAGGACCTCAGGAACTGAATTAGTCAAGGGTGCTGAATCTCATGTCCTCACTTTTAAGGGGTTCTATGAATTATTAAGCTACACTAAGTTATCATAATACCAGACAAACACAGATTTTAAAATTCAAGCCAAATTCCATAGCCTAGTATAGTTATGCTAAATAAATGTATTTTCTCGGGATGCAATATTGACTCTAATAGAACTTTTTCCAAAGAGCATAAAGACAATGATTTATATCTAGAGAAGATGAGGTAGGCTGAGGCAGCTTGGTTTAGCTATCATTCGAAAGTCAGTCTATGACAATTGTCCAGACAGTAAGACCTTTGAACCTAAAATTATTTTGGGGCCTCTCCCAGCATGAGACCAATCTGGGTCACATTGCCTTTACCAAATGGGGGAGAATCATCACTTTTGTTTACTATTTTCTCACAGAGCATGAAAATTACGGCATTCCTGCCTACTTGTTAAATCTTAGAATTTGAAAAATTTGCAGCCTCAGTCTTATATATGGAAACTTTCTTTACTTTTCTAATAATTGGAAGCAATAGTTTAGTGGTTACCAGAAGGTAAGGGGAGAAGGGGATGGTAGATGAGGGTAAATGGGGTCAAATATANTCTTATTGTTCAATCTGCTCTGCCTTTCCAACACATTTTAGTTTCAGCAATCCTGATGGGTTGCACCAACTCATTTAAAAAACATTTGTTACATACTAACTACAAGGAGGGACCAAGTATCTGCTAGAGCACTCCTGGATTCTAATGATTTTGTTGGCTATTCTGCCAGTCATAGAGCTAGAAATGTTAACCAAATTCACCTACTTTAAAAATTCATGAAATATCATCCTTGTCTAGCTTAAAGCCACAGTAGTGACAAACATTTTTGAAGGATGAAATAATATAATGAAATAAAGATAAAATTCTTTAACTCTGCTTTGAAACACATTTTGTATACAATATTATTAATCATGAGTGATCTTACCATGAATCACGTATATATTTTGAACATAGTAATATTGGTATTATGCGTTATACAAAAGAAATATAAGGCACTGTTTGTGAAGTTAAGATACTTGCAATGTTATTTTAATTGGCTTTTATACTCTTTTTGTGTACTTACATTTGTAAGCCAGGTCAAGTCCTGAGACAGGCACCATAGATAAAACAGGGACTCCTTTTAAACAATTAAATGATAGCAACATAAATAAATCATTTATATGAAATGCATCTCTGGGTGTGAATCTTGTGTTACATAAATACCAAGTAGAGACACTTGAACAATTATGGATGATTAGAGGGCAGATGGAGGAAATTGTGACTGCTTTAAATAAATAAGCATTTATAGGATGTTCTCTTAAGTGGTAAGATCCACAGAATAAGTTGGAGGAAAACATTATGTTGTAAACACAAGCCATCATCAGTAGCTTTTTTGGGGACAGGGACTGACATGATACCAGTGTCTCTGGGGGCAGGGATGAGGCACACCAGAA
>NW_017732430.1:9104-14734 GCF_001890085.2 Hipposideros armiger | reverse complement strand
TGCTTTGATACCATCACTAGAAATCTAATTTAGTTTGTGTGGTGTGTCATTTTAATATCATGAAATTTATAATCCTTTCAAGTGATTCTAATTTGTACTACTCTAAATGAATCCTTCACACACATGTGCTATTATATACTACATATATTATTTTACAAAATTTTCATAATAATATTTAATAGAAGAGTAAAATATTCCAGGAAAATATTTAAGAGATAGAACCCAATGTCAAACTACTAAAGGCCAAAACGTAAAACTATTTGCGGTGCTTTCACAAATGCTTCTTTTCTTCATTCTTAAGAACTCAAATTGCTCAATCAACTCTGAAACTCCAAAACTATTAGACTTCCTGTATCACATATTACAGTCTATCTTATGTTTTAGCTATTTGTATCCTTGTGTGATTTTTTAGTATACTAGAAAATACATAAGGGCAGGCAAGGATTTCCATATTTAAGTGTTGACATTCTGTTTTGTTCTTTTCTTGTTTTCATACCTTTAGCATGTAGTGCAATTATATTACACATAGTAGGTTCTGCATAAATATTTGTCATATTAACCTGCCATAGATTCTCTGAAGTCCTTGTCATTAGCACTAAACCTGTGTATCATTGTATGTGCTGTCTCAGCCACATTACAGTTCATTGAGGACACATTAGCCTTCTGTTGATTGTGATCTCTTTGAAAGCGAATACTGTTTCTTAACGTTTTATAAAAAGTCTCCACTACGGCTGGTATATATCTGTAGCAAATAGATATAATTTATATGTAGATGTGGTGTACAGTGGGAAAGATAAATCCAAGGCACTAATTAGATCTTTACCATCTGTCAATGTAGTCAGCTTTGAAGACAGCAATGAGGATGGCAAAGATCAAGTTAGTTGTAATCGAAAGATAATTTTAAAAATGACATTATGTAAAAAACATTATCATCCAATTAATGCATCTGTACAATTGCATAAATAATATTTAGTTACATAAAAATTATTACATTTTATTGTGAACATTTCATCTACTTTTAATAAATGCATATTTCTCATTACTAAATGATAAGCAACTATGGAATCACAGCGATTTTTTTTTCTCAAAATTCTACTTAGGCAAGGCAAATTTACATCTAGCATGTATAAAACTGAATATTCATTTATACTGAGATAAAAAAGAAAATGCCCAGTAAACCTAAATAACACAATATGCCCATGAACAAACTTGAGAACAATTTATCAAATAATCATTCCTTATGGTTTGAATTCTTTAGATGTTCAAGTTGAATTTATTTCATTTCATGGTCTAATGAGAAAACCTTTGCATTTCTTGCTGTTGTCTGCTTTTTCAACCTCAGTAAGTTTTCTGTTTAAACACACTATGAATTGATAAACATTATTTTCTGATCATGCTGAATGTATTGAGTCATCAAAATGAATGCCTTTTATTCATGATGGCTCTCACAAGCAAATGCCTCTGTGTATCTTGAACACACACTTATCACACATTTACTGAATTGTTTTAACCTTTTATTTAATAATACATTCTTAAAACACAAAGATAATTCTTTTTGTCGTTCTATACTTATTGTTCTACCATATTGCCTTCACCTGTTTCAGGGCAAGATAGAAATGTATGAGTTGGTGTTAAATATACCTCAGGTTTATTATGACATACATTAATGTACTGATTAAAATGTACTGAATTATATTTTTCATTTAATTTTTTCTTTGACATAATGTCTCATATTTTAACATAATTTATATTCAAAATATCCATTTACTTCACACATGGTACTACAAACAGTCCTTATTTTGCACAGCTGTGGTATATATTAACATTATCACAATTTAGTTAATTAATTTTAGTTAACTATCTACACAGTTCAAATTCAACACTCATATCTAAGAATTCCCTTTTTTTCCTAGTTTGCTAGCATCATTATCATCATGAATGGGTATTGAGTTCTAGAAAACACTTTTTGACACCTTTGCAAAGATTGTAGCTTTTTTATCTTTAGTATGTTAATTATGTAAATTTAATTTATTGATATTTGAATATTAAAGCAGGTTTGCTGTCCTGTAATAAATTTAATTTCATGGTAACATGGTATTCTTGTTTGAACATCACCACATTTGGATCAATATTTAAAAGTTGCCATCTGTTTTCATGAAGACAATTCGCCTTTAATATATCTTTCATGTAATATTCTTATTTTTGCTATAGAAAATATGATGTTCCCTTAAAATGAGTAAGAGATTGGTTCCTTTTCCATTCTTTTGTATAATGCATGGGAAGTTATATTAGTCTAAGGATTTTTCAACTTTATAATATTGTTCAAATATCCATTATTATATTTTTTACTGTATCTATGTGTAGGGTGCATAGTGATGACACCTGTTTTATTTCTAGTCCTATTAAGTGCACTTTCTTTCATTTGTATTTCTCAATCATTCTAGAAGACCATGTGTTTCATTAGGCTTTCAAAGTACTAATTTTTAATTTTTGTTTCTCTATGTCTTATATTTCAATGAACACTTCCTTAATCTCTATCTTTATCTTTTTATTTCCTTTCTATTACTTATACAAGATTAATTTGTGTTATCTTTTATTTTTTGAGATGCATACTTTAAATAATTTCTTTCAGCTCTTCTTTTTATAATATATGCATTTAAGTTTTTAAAAATCTCCCCAAGTACAGCTTTATCGACATCCTGGAAGCTTTAATATGTCATATTTGTGATATTAAGTTCAAAAATTTTCAAATTTCAATTGAAATTTCTACTTTGACCCACTGGTAATTTTAACATGCATAAGTTAATTTCCAACATCTCAGCATTGCCTAGTATATTATTATTATTAATTTTTACTTAATACAATGGAGATTAGAAAATATAGCCAAAATTACTTTTTAAACTTTTGAAAATTGTTTTGAATCTCATAATATGGCCCAGAATTTGAACACTTTGGTAAGCATCTATACTTGAAAATTTGTAATATACACACACATACACATACACATACACACACACACACACGCACATATACAGTTACTGTTAAAACTTTTAGTCAAATCTTCTATAAACTTATTGCTATTTTTCTTTGCTTATTTTATCAGCTACTGAGAGAGGCACTGTATGTGAAAGTCTCCTGTTATCATTTGGGATATATCTGTTTTACTTAATTTTTAGTTCTATCAATTTGTATCATGTGTTTTGAAGCTGTATTACTAGGTCATACAAATTTAGAAATATTAATACTATAATAATTCTGTAATAATTTTATAATGTTTTTATTGTAATACTTCATCATATAAGTCTCCTTTGACATTTGTAAAACTATACGATCTTTATTCTGTTAGGGTTTGTGTAGTACACCTGTGTCCTGTGTTTTGTTTACAATCTATCATAGTGTGTTTAACTGTACTTGTCTCGTGTGTATCATGTAGTGTATTTAAAATTTTTAATCTGTGAATGTGTGCTAGTTCTACTCATGCAGATGAAAATATTTAAAATCTTTCTATTCATTTTTCTTTCTCATTGTTTTTCTTTTACATTCTAATTGTGTCTTGTTTTGTTTTGTTTTTTGCTTCCACTTAAATATTTTCTCCTGACCTTGCTTCCAGCTCATTAGTTCTGATTTTTGTTTCGTCCAATTTAACATTAACTTCATATATTACTATTTCAAGTTTATTCATTGCGTTTTCAAATACTATAATTTTTATTTTATGTAGTCTTATTGATTCTAGTTCCCCAGTAAATTTTATATCTTACCATCCGTTTCCTTGAAAATACTGATCAGCTATTTTACTGTGCAGTTTCAGGTAACTGCCACAAGGGGGTCATTTGGTATTTATTTATGTTTTCTGTTGTTTCTCTTTTCTTTATTTCTTGGCATTTGTGTGGTTTTTGATTGAATGATCAGCATTTTGTATGAATAATATTCTAGATATTCTGAATAATATAATGTTCCTTCATAGAAAATTAACTTAGCTTACTTGCTGTCAAATAGAGTAATGGTGGATTGCTCTGATAAGAAACTAACTCATGTGAGATGAGTGAATATATCTGCAATTCCATATATACACCTCTGATATCCTGNCAGAATATTGCATAACCATTTTACAATTTGTTTTCATATCCAGGGGACTGTGTTCTAGGTCCCAGACTGACAGCAATCCTCTATGTCTGCTGAGTCCTTTCTAGAGATGGGAGGAATTCAAGCAAGTGAATTACATGTCAAGATTCAGTGTCTCTTCTCTAAGGGAAATATTCTCTGGGAAATACTCTCTCAGTATAGTTTATTTATGGGACTTCAAATTAAACTATATAAAACACTCGATACACTTTTCAAGCTCTACATAATTATGAGTTATTATTAATAGCAATAAAATATGTCTAAAAATAAAATGTTTTCTTGGTGTACGAAATATTCTCTTCCTGCTAATTAGCTTAATAAACACACCTGCTGTTTTGTTGTTAAATATATTTACTTTTAAATTTTAAGAAAATAAATGTATAAAGAGAAACATTAAACAACTTTGTATGCATTGATTATGTACTAGACAAATCCAAAACATGTAAAAAATAATGACTATTTAATGCATGGCCAAAACTCAAAGAGATTTCATTCTCTTCATTGCACCCTAATTAAATAATTGATCATATTTAGAAGATGATGAGTGAGAGATTCAAAACTTTGAGAGGAAGACCTTCTTTAAAATAAAAGTCTTCTAACAAAGTTCAAATAATTTTGTAATCTTGATGAAACCAAATAGGGCTCTGATACTGGCTCCTTTGGTTCATTGGTTTTCTTCTAGTAAAGCTATCCTTGAATTTGCTGAGCTAAGAAAAAAATTGTTTAATAAGAACTGAAGATGTGACCTGGCTACCCCTTGATTGTATAATAGAAAAGTCACTTTTCTTTCTTCCCTCTTTTACATTCAAAATGATTGTCAGTGTTAGCCTCAAATCATTACATTTATTTTTCATGCAGGGTGAAAAAACGAGCTTTCTTTGGTTCCTAAATGAAATACTACTAAGTGACATGAAAGAAAAGCCTGCAATGATAGAACTATATATAAACTTTTAAAGCACATATCATTCATTTCATTTCATCTAATTTATAGCACTAATTTATAACAACTGATGCAAATGATCTTAGGTAAGAAATCATGTGCTTCATATAATCATGCTCTGTGAGTGATGGTTTCAGGCCATCTTTTTATACCCAAATTAAGAAAAGATAATATATGGAAAATGGCCAATAGTTTCACACTGTTGCTGACACATGGCTATTCAAGGGTACTTTGGCACAGATGTGTGCTATGTGCTAGAAACTACACTGTATGCATAGATTAATAAGTCATTACATTTCTAGACCTTAAGGATCACACCCCAGTTCAGGTATCATGTTTGTCTAAACCAAATCCAGCAATATAACCTGAACAAATTTACTTGACTTTTTAGATTTTATTCAGACGTAAGAAATCTTTTGCGCTATACATGTAGCTTATTTTTAATACCATTACACTTTTATTCCCTTTGGTAATACAATAAGAATGAATATCTCTTAGTCAAGGCATTCCAGTAACTTTGTAGAACAAAAAGGTCAAAGCAAGATGAACTTAAAACTTAGAGGGGTTT
>NW_017732430.1:0-779 GCF_001890085.2 Hipposideros armiger | reverse complement strand
TTTTAAATATAAAAAGCCTGACAGGTTAAAAGTAAATGTATGAAGAAAGACACACCACTCTAACATTAAAAGAATACTAGAATGTCTATATTAATTACAGAAAAGGAAAACTTCAGAACAAGGAAAGTTATCAGGTATAAAGAGGGGCAATATCTAGTAAGTGGTCAAGTGTTCAAGAATTCCTAAGAATCATTAACATGGATGCACCTAACAACTGAGCATCAAAATATTTGAGACAAATACTGAAAGACCTGCAACAAGTAATAAACAAATCCACTCTGATAGTTGGAAGCCTCAAGACTCATCATTCATGAATTTATAGATGAGGAAGCAAAAATCAGAAAGTATTTAGTTTCCTATTATTAAATAATGCATGGATCAAAGAAGTCTCAAGAGTAATTAAACAATATTTTGAATTAAATTAAAAGGAAAATGTAACATCAAAACTAGTTGAGCGCAGAGTAGAGCTTAGAGGGAAATTTATTCCATTACAAGCATATGTTAGAAAAGATGAAAGATATGAATTCAATAACATACACTCCCACAATAGGAAACAAAAGAAAGAAGATAAATTTAAGTCCAAGACAACAGAAGTAAATAAATAATAAAAGCTAGAGCAGAAATCAATAGAATTGAAAATAGGAAAATCACGGAGAAAATTAACAAAAGCAAAGCTTCTTTTTTGAAAAAAAAAAAACCAACAACAATAAGTTGAAAACATAGGTACTAAACTTATAGACCTTGGTCTTAGAGAGGATTTTATTAATTTGACCTCACAG
>NW_017731458.1:4017159-4018481 GCF_001890085.2 Hipposideros armiger | reverse complement strand
ATAAGGTCACAGGGCTAGGAGTGCCTGAGCAAAAATCAAACAAAACCAGGTCTGTCTAATGTTAATGCCCTCAATCTTAATAATTAGGTTATACTACCTCTCCTATAGAAAAGCGAAGGAATAACTGGTCTATTCTAGTGCCTTTGGATTTGTTTGCTAGAACTCTAAATCCAAATACATTAAATACATACTGCACATGGAATGGGCTGGCTCATCCATATAAATACATTTTAATTAAACCCACTGAAATATCAGCCAAGAATTTCTTTTCACTCCTCTTTAATTACAGTTCTTTATAGAGACCCTATTTAGCCATTTTTTACAAGAGACAATTTCCTAATGACTGAATGCTATATTTTATTCAGTATTCTTTTATTTCAAAACTCCTGGTTGGTCCTGGTGAGATCTATGTAAAAAAGTGCAAATCTAATTGAAATCATGTCACCAAATGCTTATGATCCTACTTATTTAGCAGGCTGTTTATCTACTCTTTAAAATGTTTTCAGGTACAAGAGACAGAAATTAAACATCTTTCTTTAATAGATATTCTCTCATTCTTATTAAAAATACCAGTTTTAGGATCATCCAGAGTCTAAATTGAGTTTCTCTTGTGGCCAGACCACTTAGTTTCTATCAGATCAATTTCAACCAGAACTCAGTTGTTCTTGGTGGCTCCCTTTTCCTTTTCTGTCTATTTTCTCCCTCAGTGATTTCATCCACTTCGGTACCTTCAACTATTCCTGCTAGAGAACTACCACATCAATCTTATCCATTCAATAAACGTTAATTAACTCCTTGCTACGTGCTACAAACGGAATCTCACTGGTCCAGTCAGACATCCCTCCTAAGCTCCAGTCCAGATGCTTGTGGAACATCTTCGACAGGATGATGTGACATACCTCACACCCCTATAAAAGTAGCTCTGGGCAAGAAAGGACCTTGTCTTCTATGTACTCCAGTCTTGGCATTTCTTCTCTGACCTTCCTTATCCTTACATTAGCTATCCACGATCACTGAAATTCTCTATACTGACTCAACAAATCTCCTTTATCTCAGTCCATCTTGGAGTCATGGGAGAAATAACTAGTGTAAGCAGCCCAAAGTCAACAAAACCTAAATCTACGTAACCATCGTCTTCACCAAGTCACTCTATGCTCTTAATTTCCTTTGGTGTTTCATCTGATAGAGGCACTATTCCTCTAAAAATTTTCCTAGGCCTTCTGATTGCCCTGACACAATCCACTGCCTAGTTAGTAACTAAAGAAATGTGAAAACACGAATACTACTCTGCCATAAGAAAAGATGAAATAGTGCCATTTGCA
>NW_017731458.1:4011023-4014069 GCF_001890085.2 Hipposideros armiger | reverse complement strand
GCAGTGTCACTGGCCCTCATATGTGGGATCCGAACCGGGGCCCTCTGGCATCCCAAGCCAGTTCTTAACCATCGCGCCACTCGGCCGGCCCTACATATTTTTTTATAACAGCCTAAACTGACTACAACAATTGACAATCCACTGGTCTTTTGTATGGATGTAGTGGTGAACAGAGATTCATACAAAGCACTTTGGAACACTGCCTGGCACATAAAGAATGCTCAATAAATGTTAGCTATTAGTAGTAGTAGCAGCAGTATTAGCATTATCATCACCATCAGCTGATAACCAGGGGTTGTTATATAGTTTCCTTTCTTTAATTTTTTTTTTTTTTGAAGCTGAGCCATCCTGCCACCGGTTGGCAGCTCAGCGGCTGCTCAGCTCGGCCCGGGAATTGAACTGCTGTTGCTCAGAGCTCAAATTCTTGAGCGAGCTCTTAACTCCTTTCCTTAATTTTTAATAAAGAATTAAAGGTGGATTGTTTTTCTGGTAAAAAGGTTAAGATTCAGAAGAGTTAAGTGGTTTGACCAAGGTTTCAGAGTCAGGATTGAAATTATGACTGAAATGTGAATGCCTTTTATTACACCTGGTTAATGGCAGGAGAAACAGTCTCCTGTATGGAGTTACTCAGAATAACAATTCACAAGACTAGTATTCATGCTTACCATGTTTCTTTGGCCATTATCCACTTTTATTTTCCAGATGAAACCCTCCAAGAAAGGCTTAAACAAAAGTCAGTATGGGCTAAAACCAAATATAGGTGGGCAGAACTTTTGGACTTAAAAACCTAATGGTTTCACCTGAGAACAATTAAACTTACTTATGATACAGAACCCCCAGCTCTGGGATTATCCTCCAGGGTTGAAGAAATCAGGTTGCTAAAGACAGCCTGTTTCTAGAGGTTCATTTTTTTATATACCCTTCTTCCTTTGTTGATTTCTACAATTGTTTATTTCCTAAAAACTCAGAGGATAATGCCTAGAAATGAGCCCAGAAGAGGGAAAAGGTGAGGAAAAGTGCTATGCTGACATTATCCCAACATCCTCAGGAACCCAGGTCAGTCAAGGACATTTTTTTGTGCCCTGATTATTTTACTGAGTTCGAAATTGAATCAGGTTTTTGACAGCCTGACTTCCTTGAGATGAGAAAAAAAAAAAAAAAAAACCAGAGATGAGCCAGATTCCTACCAGGAAGCCCTACATTTTCACTTGGCTAATAGTCTTTTTTAAAGAATCCAATCAAAGTAATCTCTTTTGTGACATCATGATAACATCTTCCTCTGTGGCCCCGCATTGGTTAGCACTTATCATTGTATTAGAGTCATTGGATTGTTTATTGCTTTTCTTCATCTTGCTATAAACAAATAGAAGGATCATATTTTACTTATTTCTATTCTGCCTCTAACAATAACAATTACACAGTGGCTGATACATTGGAGATGCTCAATAAATGATAGTTAAACAAAATGATGCATGAATGAATACTAGGTCTTTGGGTCTCATTTAGGCCTGAAGTGATAATATAATTGCAGAGGATATGTTTTGATTACTTGGGCTCGTATCTGTGTATCATACTAGGTGATTAACTAGATGATATACTTTATTTTGATCTATTCATCATTGCATCTTCAACAGCATCAGTTTTCAAGAAATATATGTTGAGGATCGCTTCCGTTCAGAAACCGAATAGAATTCATATATATATATATATTTTTTAAAGATTTTTATTGGGGAATTGGGGGAGGGGAACAGCGTTGGGGAATTGGGGAAGGGGAGCAGACAGGTTGCTGTCCTTTTTGTTCTTCAGTCTAGTTGTGGAGGACGTCGCTTCACTGGCCCATGTTGGTATTATCATTGCACTCTTCTGGGATGAGGCAGTCGCTGGCCGGCCATTGGACGGTCACTCATGGCGGCTCACGGCAGCGCTCACGAAAGCGCTCACCAGCTGTCGGCCAGCCCCACTGCAGCCTATGCCGTTGCCTGCGACTCATGGCAGCCCAGCTCCAGGTCGAGCTGTTGTTCACCATCTTAGCTGTAGAGGGCACAGCAACACTGGCCCGCATGTGGGATCCAAACCGGGGCCCTGCTGCTCAGAGCTGGCACCCCAAGCCAACTCTTAACCAATGCGCCACTCGGCAAGCCCTAAAGGATTTGTTTTCTCCTTTAAATCCCCCCCCTCCCCGCCCAGCATAGCTCTTGATGCATGGTATATAGTCAATATATAATAATCAAATTAATAATTCCAGATTATAACATCTCTAAAATTCAGTTTG
Organism: Hipposideros armiger; assembly: GCF_001890085.2. Classification (NCBI taxonomy): domain Eukaryota; kingdom Metazoa; phylum Chordata; class Mammalia; order Chiroptera; family Hipposideridae; genus Hipposideros; species Hipposideros armiger. Next base: position 4,011,797 of record NW_017731458.1, on the reverse strand, counting down.
TCCCAGAAACTATTAATAAGAGACCTGATATGACTCTGAGAAAAGGCAAATGCTGCGTTAACCATGCCTCAAATACATATTTTCTTCAAAAGCCACAGAAATCCTCAGAGAAGTCTCTCTTTGGGTTTTTTTCCTATATGGAAAAACAGAGAAATCCAGGAATAAAGTGAAAATTTGGTGAAATCAGGGATCCTTGGGCTGACTGGTAGGACTTTCAGAAAGTTGGGTGCTTGTTGCTTAAGAAAAGTGTGAATGTTACTTCTTTCTACTCTCCTTTATTCTGTAATGAAGAACTGGGCCCTACCCCTATATACTGATTTAATGGGTCTAGTATATAGGCATTGATATTTTTTAAAAGGTTCTTAGATGATTAATGTGCAGCCAGGATGGAGAACCAATTCCTAGAATGGTACTATGGACTAAATATTTATGTTCTCTGAAAATTCACATGTTAAAGCCCTACCCCCTGATGTGATTGTATTTGGAATTGGGGCCTGTGGGAGGTAATTAAGTTTAGATAAAGTCATAAGGGTGGGGTCCCCCTGGTGGAATTAGTGTCCTTATAAGAAGAGGAAGAAACCAGAGTTCTCCCTGTATCCTCCGTCCCCCCAACCCCCGCCTTGTGAGGATACAGTAAGCCTGTCATCTGCAAGCAAGGAAGAGGTCCCTCACCAAGAACCCAAACCATGCTGGCATCCTAATCTTGGACTTCCTGGCCTCCAGAATTGTGAGAAATCAATGTTGTTTAAGCCACCCAGCCTACATTTTTTTTTT
>NW_017731458.1:4006760-4008803 GCF_001890085.2 Hipposideros armiger | reverse complement strand
ACGCTGGCTGCTGGCTACATACGGTAGCTCATGGCAACCCACTGCCACAGGGGCTGCAGCCTACGCCGTCGCAGGCAACTCATGGCAGCCCAGCTCCAGGTTGAGCTGTTGTTCAGCATCTTAGCTGTAGAGGGCAGTGTAACTGGCCCTCATATGTGGGATCCGAACCGGGGCCCTCTGGTGTCCCAGGCCAGTTCTTAACCATCGCGCCCCTCGGCCAGCCCAGAATTCATATATTTTAACTGGGGCAAAGTCCATCATAAATCTAACAGACATTTATTGGATTTTTGCCAAATGCAAGAGGGGGGATGTATTAAAGGTCGGGCCAGGATTAGTCTTAAAGGGGATGTGAATCTGGAACTGGATTTTTTTTAATTGTCAATCTGGGATCATAAAATAACAAGGCATTCAGGGTTATAGGAAGAGTATAATCAAAAACAGAGAAGCAAGAATGAGTATAGAATATTCTAGAGGCATCGGTTGGGTGGCATTAAGTTTGTAGTCATGGGTTCTTACCAAAAAAGATATATGAATGACTAACAACTACAGGAAAAGATACTCAACATCATTAGTCAATTAAGGAAATACCAATTAAAACCACTTCACCCCCAGTGGGATGGTTAAAATAAAAAAGATTGACAATGCCAAATGTTGATGAGGGTGTGGAGAAATTGGAACCTTCATACATTTTATATTGGGGGGAATATAAAACTATACAGACACTTTAGAAAATAGTTTGGGAGTTTCTGAAAACATTCAACATAAACTTACCATAGGACTAAGAAATTTCACTCCTAAGAACCACCCAAGAAAAATGACAATACATATATCCACTCAGAAACCTGTACATGTTTGTTCATAATAGCATAAATCATCAGAGGGTTTCAAAAGTGGAAACAGCCCAAATGTACATCAGCTAGTGAATAGATAAATAAAAGGTAATATAACTATACAACAGACACTGTTCAGCAATGAGGAGTAAGCTACTGACATACTATGCAACATGGATGAACTTCAAAAACATCACGCGAAGTGAAAAAAATCAGACCCAAAAGATTCCATTTATATGTGTTCCACAAAAGGCAACTCTATAGAGACAGAAAGCTGATTAGTAGTTGTCTGGGGCTAGGAGAGGGAGCAGGAACTGACGCAAATGAGCACAAAGGAACTTCCTAAGGTGGGGGAAATATTTTAAAACCTGATTGTGGCAATGGTTGCACAACACTGTAAATTTACCAAGAATCACTGAATTGTACACTTACAATAGGTTAATTTTATGACCTGTAAATTATACTTCAATAAAGTTGCAAGGGGAAAAAAGGACACAGGTTTAAATCAAATCCTGGCTCTATTACGATCTATGAGAGTTGGACAAATTATTTTAGCTCCATAAACCTCTATTTTCCCATTAGTAAAATAATGATGATAAAATAGTACTTAGCTACCCAATAAAGACTAAGTAAGTAAGGTTATGCAGTAAAGCATGTAGCACATAGTAATTTCTCAGTGAATGTTAGTTCTTGTTATTATTAGTGATATCAGGAGATGGTGAGGAGAGCCGCCTGATAGTATGAGCACATGGCCCATATTGGGAGCATAAGTGCTGGGGTACAGTAAGTGAGGTGGACTAGCTGATAGAGACTGTGGTATTTATTTTCAAAAGTTGCATGGAGATTTTGAGAGAAATGAAGATCTCAAATTTCAAAAAGGAAAGGAGTTAACTGTGGGACTTTTGAGGAGAAAAAAAAGAAAAGGCAGGTGGCAAAAACCCCCAAATAATTAGGAAAAACAAGATAGGAAGTGATCACTAATTGAATGAGTAAAGTTGTACTGAAAACCTTTCTCTTTTCTAAATTAGATTTGTATATAGGTAAGAAAAAGTTTAATTTTATTTACTTATATATTTACTCATTTATTCATTCAATAAAATGTACAAATCAGAGATTTCATAAGAGTATGTACCACATAGAGTTGTCACTAATTAAATTGGTTAATTCTTGTAAAGCACAGTTCATAAAAGTGCTTTTTTTTTTTAAGATTTTT
>NW_017731458.1:3994475-4005720 GCF_001890085.2 Hipposideros armiger | reverse complement strand
TCCTAGTTCTTATCAGAAATATAATCTAGAACTCACTGCCATTCCACTTTTCAAAACCTTAAATGAGAAAAATAACTTTGTGGAAAATATGCAATCATTTCATCTATTCCTTTTTAAAGGTCTGTGGTTCTTTACCATTTTGAGATCTTGGACCTCTGAAATTTTATGAAAGTTCTAGAGCATCAGTTCTCAAACCAAAGAGTCTTAAAAATGAAAGAGCTTTTGTTTATGTGGGTTGTACCTCTCAATAATTACTACATTAGAGGGCCAGCCGAGTGATGCGTTGGTTAGGAGTTGGCTTGGAACGCCAGCTCTGAGCAGCAGGGCCCTGGTTCGGATCCCACATTAGGGCCAATGACACTGCGCCCTCTACAGATAAGATGGTGAACAACAGCTTGACCTGGAGCTGGGCTGCCATGAGTCGCCGGCGAAGGCGACAGCGATGGCGTATGCTAAGTGGGGCTGACTGGCAGCAGGTGTGAGCTGTCGTGAGCTGTTGAGAGCTGTCGTGAGCTGTCGAGAGCCGCCGTGAGCCACCGTGAGCTGCTGTGAGCAGCCGTCCAATGGACGGCAAGTGACTGCCTCACCCGGGAAGAGCACAATGATAACACCAACATGGGCCAGTGAAGCGATGTCCTCCACAACTAGACTGAAGAACAAAAGGTCAGCAACTTGTCTGTTCCCCTTCCCCAATTCCCCAACGCTGTTCCCCTCCTCCAATTCCCCAATAAAATCTGTCAAAAAATAATAATTATTATATTAGAAATAAAAATAATTCTTTCATTGAAAAATAACAACAAATTTATTGCATGCTGACATAAGTAACATATTTTTATGAAACATAGCTATATTTTCTAAAACAAAAAAAGTAATAAGAAGAGTGTCAATGTTTACATTTTTACAAATTTCTTTAATGTCTGCTTTAGCTAGATTCTCATATATATACATCTGCATTCAGTCTGTTGCAATATGTTGTTTTAGTTGAAGTATATGAAGAAAACCTGGCCTTACACAGATATGCAGTTGGAAAAAGAGAAGTATTTTAATAGCGTTTTTGAGATAATTGTGGTTATTCTTTGATATTGCATGGAAACAAGAAGTGGTAATTTCTTAAATGTTAGTTACAGCTTAGAATCTGAAACCACATCAATGAACTTTTTTGTTCTGTTTCATTAAAATCCATTGATCTTCCTTGCTCTTTGAATGGATCTTTTACCCATGCATGATTTAATATGCATTAGTCTTTTGAAAAGGTTCTCTCCTTTCATAATAAGCCGGTAATCTAATTATACATTGCAAGTGTATAGAAGTTAAATTGATTTTGTATATTGAAAACATATATTGATTCACTGAGTTATGTGGATCTTCCAAATGTTGACACATTTCATTATACTATATTTTAAAAATCACATTTATCATCATCAGAAAAGTCTTTTAAGTATTGGGAAGCTGTCGGACTCATGGTGGTGGAAACAAGTTTTATAAAATTCTAATTTTTATTTGAAAACTCAAAATTTATCATTGACAAAAAATCTTGTTAGTTATTTCCTGTTAGTTATTTTCCTTGAAGTGCAGACTCATTTTGTTCATTTTTGAGAAATATTCAGCCAAATACATAAGTCTTAATATCCTTAGTTTGTTAGTCATTCTTTTAAGTAAAAATGGTAGTCAAGAAGAAAAGCAGCTAGTTCAGATCACAACTCAATGAATTACATAAATTTATTTTTCTTAAGACAACCATCTATTGCAATTTTAGGCTCACAGCAAAATTGAGAAGAAAATACAGGGATTTCCAACACATGCATAACCTCCTCCATTAACATCCCCTACTAGAGTTCAATTAATGAATCTGTATTGACACATCATAATCCTCCAAAGTGACACATTTTTGCATACAATTTCAGAGAATTTAGAATACCCTAAATATTGTCCATGAACCCCAGATTAAGAACTTTTATACTAGATCCTTTAAATAAAAGAAGCATAGATCAAATAAAACCAGGAGAGAGTTGTTTATCTTCTGGGCAAAATAATAATAATAATAATAATAATAATAATAATAATAATGCCTTTACTAAACTGTATATATCTGTAATGTTTTCAGCTTTTATTACAGGCACTATAAGAAACAGCCCTTCAAAATTTATCTCCATGCTTACTATAAGGAGGATGCTGTTGAAGGTGACATTGTTCACAAGATTTGCAATCAGAGAAAGCAGAGGAGAAATTTATGTCAAGTCTTATCTTCAGGAAGGGTGGTGATTTTCCTAAGTAAGCAGGCTGTTTTCCCCTATGAACACTGCAAATATTGTTGCAACTTAATCACATTCTCATCTTTTTGTTGGTTGCCAGGGAACTTAAAGTCAAAATTGTTTTTTGCCCTGTTAGCAAATGTATAGAGCTTCATGGTATGAATTTTTTGAAATTCCCTCACTCTTTGCTCCATTTTATTTTCCTACCCTTATATTCCCTTTGCTTCACCTTTCTAACATATATTTTGTCTTGCTATTTAGTTTTGCCATTTTCTAACCTTAAGTTCTTTGCAAGAAGACAAACTACAGTTGAATGAAAATATGAGTTCAATTAAAATAAAGTGATTCTGTAAACCCACCCTGCAATCTCCATTAAAGACAAAACTAGCCATTGTTCTTAGGTGGGCTTTTAGATCAGATACTTTAATTATATTTGATAGTCATGAAATAAATATTAAACATCTACTGTCTGTCAGGCTGTAGGCTGGACAGGTCATCAGGAAGTGGAAGAGCCCAGTTTTCTTCTTTAATAGAAAAGTTAAATACAATGAAAAGGAGTAGACAATTCCTCCAAGTGAGAATAGAAAAAAGTTATTGATGGCTTTAAAATTTTTACATTTTTTGACCCAGTAATTCACTTCTGAAAAATTTCTTAAGAAAATAATTTAATAGGGGCCGCCCGAATGGCGCATTGGTTAAGAGTTGGCTTGGGACGCCAGCTCTGAGCAGAAGGGCCCCGGTTGGGATCCCCATAGAGGGCCAGTGGCGCTGTGCCCTCTACAGCTAAGATGCTGAACAACAGCTCGATCTGGAGCTGGGCTGCCGTGAGTCGCCGCCGACAGCGTAGGCTGCAGTGGAGCTGGCTGGCAGCTAGCGTGAGCTGCTGTGAGCTGCTGTGAGCTGCCATGAGCCGCAGCCGCTGTGAGTGGCCATTCAATGGCTGGCAAGCGGCAACTGCCTCACCCGGGAAAAGCGTAATGATAATACCAACATGGGCCAGTGAAGCGACGTCCTCCACAACTAGACTGAAGAACAAAAGGACAGCAACTTTTCTATTCCCCTTCCCCGATTCCCCAACGCTGTTCCCCTCCCCCAAGTCCCCAATAAAATCTTTAAAAATAATAATAATTTAATAAAACAGTAAAAAAAGTATATGTGTAAAGGTGCAATATGTTTATAATAGTGAAAATAGGTTTTTGTTTTTTGGGTTTTTGTTTAAATAGGTTTTTAAGCAAGGGTGTTAGATGGACAATCATAATAGCTACTTCTTCAAGAGGTGTGGTGATTAAATGAGGTAATACAAGTGAATTACTTAGTGGAAGGCACAAAGTAAATGCTTAATAAAAGATACTGGCATATACAATCAGCTAATATTTGACAAGGAGCCAAGACTACTCCATGGGGAAAGGATAGTCGCTTTAACAAATGGTGTTGGGAAAACTGGATATTCACATGAAAGAATGAAATTGGATCCCTATCTCACACCTGTCATAAAAGTTAACTTGAAATGGATTAAGGACTCAAATGTATGACCTGAAACTATAAAACTCATAAAAGAAAATATAGGGAAAAAGCTCCTTGACAGTGGTCTTGGCAATGTGTTTTTGGATATGACACTAAAAGCACAAGCAACAAAAGAAAACATAAACAAGTGGGATTATATCAAGCAAAAAAGCTTATGCATAGCAAAAGAAAAATCAACAAAATGAAGAAGCAACCTTGGAATGGGAAAAAGTATTTTCAAACCACATATCAGGTAAGGGGTTAATAACCAAAATATATAAGGAACACATAAAACTCAGTAGCAAAACAAACAGCAACAATCACAAGTAATTTGATTTAAAAATGGGCAGAGAATATGAATAGACATTTTACCAAAGAAAACAAACAAATGGCCAACAAACACATGAAAAGGTGCTCAACATCACTATCCATCAGGGAAATGCAAATCAAAACCATAGTGAGATAGCACCTAACACTTGTTAGAATGGCTATTATCAAAGAGACAAGAAATAACATTGGCCGAGGATATGGACAAAAGGGAACACTTTTGCACTGTTGGTTGGAATGTAAATTGCTACAGCCACTGTGGAAAATAGTGTGGATGTCTCTCAAAAAATTAAATTAAAGAACTACCATACAATTCAGCAATCCCACTTCTGGGTATTTATCCAAAGAAAATGAAATAATTATCTCATTAGATCTATCTGCACCCCCATGTTCATTGTAGTATTATTCACAATAGCCAAGACATGGAAACAACCTAAATATGCATCGATGGATAAATACATAAAGGAAATTATATTATTCAGCCATAAAAAGAAAGAAATCCTCCCATTTGCGACAACATGGATGAAATGAAGGCATTATGCTAAGTGAAATAAGCCAGACTGAAAAGGACAAAAGCTGTATGATCTCACTTACATGTGGAATCTAAAATGCTAAACTCATAGGAACAGAGAGTAGATTGGTTGCTAGGGACTGGGAGGGGTGGGGGAAATGGATGAAGGTGACCAAAGGGTACAAACTTTCAGTTGTAAAAGGAACAAGTTCTGAGGATCTAATGTGCAGTATGGTGACTACAGTTAACAATACTGCATCATATACTTGAAAGTCGCTAAGAGAGTAAATCTTAAATGTTCTCACCGTAACAACAACAAAATGATAGTTATGACAGGTGAAGGATGTGTTAAGTAACCTCATTGTAGCAAACATTTTGCAATATATATGTGTAACAAGTCATCACATTGCACACCTTAAACTCACACAATGTTACATGTCAATTATATCTCAATAAAGCTAGGGGGTGGAGATAGGTGCCTGATCTTAATGCTAACAAGCAATCCATGTCTTTGCAATGCTGATCGATCTCTCTCCCCCAATATTTCATATTTACATTTAACAGAGACCTGTGCACTTGAAAAGATGCCTTAGGAAGGCAGGAGAACCATACCCAATTTCTGCTTCCCCATCTTTCAAGTAGGTCCCTACCACCTCAATCCCCCAACTTTCACACATACATTACCTTAGAAGTAGAATCAACAAATACTTAATGGTTTTCTTGGGATGGGGGGTAGATGGTCAAAGAAAAACAAGAATCAAAAATGACTCAGGCTTTTAGTAACTGAGTGAATGGTAGTGTCATTTGCTAAGAAGGGGAAAACTAAGGGAATATCAGGCTTGGAAGATAAATCAAGATTGATAGAGAAGAAAAAAGGGTCCAGAAACAATAGTGTGCTAGGTATATGTTGTGGTTTTAAAATATATCCACAAATTCTTTGATACTCCTCTTGTCAAGAGATTGATCTTAAAATTATTACCCTTGAGTATGGGCTGAACTTGGTGACTTGCTTCTAACGAATAGAATATTGTAGAAGTGATGGTGTTTGATTTCAGAGACTAGGTCATAAAAGGCATTCCAGAGTCCCCCTTGCTCTCTCTCAGACAACTCACTCTGGAGGAAGCAGAGCTGCCATATTGTAAGGAGGCACACAACAGTCCTATGGAGAGGTTCACATATTGAGGACCTGAGGCCTTTTGCTATTAGCCATGTGAATGAGCCCTCCTGGGAGCAGATCCTATAGGCTTCAGAGCACTACAGCCGTTACTAACATCTTAAACTCCATGAGAGACTGTAAACCAGCTAAGCAACTCACTTCCATATTCCTGATCCTCGGAAACTGTGAAATAATACATGATTGTTGTTTTCAATGGCTATATTTGGGAAATAATTTGTTGCACAACAAAAAATAAGTAAAAAAGTACTTTTCCTACATTTATTTTTGCATTACTCTAGGTAAGTAGTATTATTTATACCTATTTTACTAAAGAGAGAACTAAGATTCCCAAACATTAAGTGATTTGCCCAAGGAATCTTAGCTAGTAATTTTTGGAGCAGAAGATAATTTATGGAAGTAAAATTTGAACTCAAACTAGCAACAAAACCTTCTTCTTCTCCTTCCCCTTAACCCTTACCCTTACTCTTATTCCTATTCTTCTCTCCTGCGCGTATCAAACTTAACCTGTTCCAAGCCGAAGACATTGGTTTTTTCACCCAGCACATCCAATCCTGTCCCAAGTAAAAGTTCATTCTTCTGAATTCCCTTTATCTGATAAATGACAACACTGTGACTCTAGTTCCCCTTACTCTAAACACCAAACAGCAATGCTTTTCTTTTACTTTTTAAAAACTAAATGAATGGTACATGCCTATTGCAGAAAATGTGGACAAGCAAAAAGTTTTTTAAATTTAAAATTATAATCAACAGTATGAGTAACCATAAATAAGGAACTTGTGAAATAAATTAAGGAACATCCATAAAACGGAATAGCATAGAGGAATTAAAATTTTTTTTAAAAGAGGAGGCAAAATTTAAATTTTATATTACAGAAAAAAGTCCATTTTCTAAACTGTAGGTATCACTTGTACGGAAATCCTTTTTTCCCTAGATATAAATGGAAAAATAAAAAAAAATGGCTATGTTCTCTTCATTGCCCACAGACTTACTTCTCTTACATTCTTCAGCTTAGAGAATGGCAGTACCATTCACCTACTTGCGGGAGCTACTTGAGAGTTATCTTCAACCACTCCCCATCTCTCACTGTTGCAGCCAATAGGCAACTTCTTCCGTATAGCACTTGGTTCTCTGCCATTTCTCAACAGATTCTTTGTGCCTCTTGCCTAGACAACCACAATATCATCACAGACCTCTGGGATTTTAGAATCTCCCTCCTCCAATCCGTCTTCCACGTCGCTTTCATAGTTATCAAGCCCGGACTGGAATGAAAATAGGTGATTTTTCTGCTGTTTGCTTCTAAGACCTACAGGAGAAAGTTTAACTATGCAATAGACTCAGAAAATGCCATGCTTTTATTTACACATAGTGTGACTGTTTTCTTCTTCTTTGCCCTGCACATCCATCTCATCCTTTAATACAGATCAAATGTCACTTCCTCTCTGGCTCTGCCTGCATGACCCTGCCTCTCTCCATGCTTCCAAAAGCCTTTTTCAGGTACCACTTTTATGACACTTATTACCCCACGTAACAATGCTGAAGACTTATCTGTATCTCACTTTTTAAAACCACCTTTTACTTAATTTCCAATTTTTGAATAAGGAAGTACAGACATCCTTTTCATATCAATCTTAGCAAATATCAAGCAAATATTTTAATGTACTACTTAAAATATCTATGCTTATATTTGAATTATGTTTGGGTGAAAGCAAAATATAGAAAATGAAGGGCTGGCCGAGTAGCTCAATTAGTTAAGAGTTAGCTTAAGAGTCCGAGCTCTGAGCAACAGGGCTGCCGGTTTGATTCCCACATAGGCCAGTGACTCTGAGCCCTAGCTGAGCTGCTGCTGAGCTGTCAACAAGTGGCAGGATGGCTCAGCTGGTGAGAACACGTGCTCCTAACAACAAGACTGCCTGTTCTATGGTGGGCTACGCCCACCCGCAACTAAGATTGTAACACAGCACCTTGAGCTTAGAGGCCACAAGGTGCTGACCAGCAGCCAGATGGCGACTGGCGCCCTCCACAACTAAAATTGAAGAACAACAACTTGGCTGGTTCTCCTCCCCAATTCCCCAACACTGTTCCCTCCCCTCAATTCCCCAGTTTAAAAAAATAAAATAAGGCCGGCCAAGTGGTTAGTTAAGAGCTGGCTTGGGATGCCAGAGGGCCCCGGTTCGGATCCAACATATGAGGGCCAGTGACACTGCCCTCCACAGCTAAGATGCTGAACAACAGCTCAACCTGGATCTAGGCTGCTGTGAGTTGCTGGTGACGCCATAGGCTGCAGCCCCTGCTGCAGTGGGCTGCCATGGGCTACCGTGTGTAGCCAGCAGCCAGCGTGAGCGGCCAGCAGCCGCAGTGAGCAGCCGTCCAGAAGCCGGCGACTGATCTGCCTCGCCCGGGAAGAGCGCAATGATGGTGCCAACTTGGGCCAGTGAAGCAACGTCCTCCACAACTAGACTGAAGAACAAAAGGACAGCAACTTGTCTGTTCCCCTTCCCCCAATTCCCTAGTGCTGTTCCCATCCCCTAATTCCCCAATAAAAATCTTTAAAAAAATAAAAAATAAATAAAAAATATAGAAAATGGAAAAAAAAATTCCTTATCCCCTGCAACCATTTAATTGATTTTGGGATACAGTCCTTTAGCTTTATTAAGACAAAATGATTTTTGAATAGATTTTTTAAAACTGTATTTATGACACGGAAATTTTTCAGATTGTTTTCTAATGAAGAGTGGAATGATGGGATGTCAAAAGAGTATCAAGCTTTCTAAGAGTTACAATTTAAAATTGTATTTTGCTATATCTAGTTGCAAAATAGGCTTTTGTATTAAGAAACATGGTTACTGTAGCTTTGTATAGAACTTACCTGTATCAGTTAGGACACTTTATGTTGCAAATAGTAGAAAATCCCACCAGAACTGGCTAAACAAAAAACAAAACAAAACAAAAATTAAAAAAATATATATAAAGAAAAAAACAAGTTTATTGGTTCACATATCAGTCAAACAGTTTCTTGCTTCTGATGGAGCTTGATCCAGGACTCAAATGATGTCTGCTTCCTTGGTAATGACTCCGTTCTTAGTCAGGCTCTCCTTTCTTGGTGCCAAGCTGGCTGCTAACAGGTCCTGGAGTTATGTGCTTCCAATCAATAGAAAAGATTTTCCTGATAGCTGGAACAAAGGTCTTAAAACTTAGTCCTATTAGCCTTGAATATCTGTTCTTAGGTCATATGCCCATTCCTGAACCAATCAAGAGCAGAAGGAGTTAAAGGAATATGAGATATGGTAATTGATTTGAATTGTTATCTAAGAGTTGCATATACAGAGAAGGAGGAAAATGAAAGTGAAAGGAAGAAATATTGAATCAGTCATTATTTTAAAATATGCTTTCCATAGGATAAATGCCATAGTCATCAACCACAGTGTTTATGGGGCTCCTAATTTTAGAAACAGCTTAAAGATCATTAGACTTTCTTTGATAGCTTACTGGGCATCTTCAAATTACACAAAACTAACAAATCCAAAGCCCATAGGTTTTCTACTTCCCATCAGTCATTTGATATCAAGTTATACCTCAATAAATATATTATGTATTAAAACTCTAAAAACGCCACTAAAAACCAAAAGATTGTGAAAACTAATAAATTAACTCACGAAAGTTGCAGGATACAAAATCAATATACAAAAATCTGTTACATTTCTATACACTAAAAATAAACTATCAGAAAGAGAAATTAAGAAAATAATCCCATTTACAATTACACTAAAAAAAAATAAAATATCTATGAATAAATTTAACCAAAGAAGTAAAATATCTATGAATAAATTTAACCAAAGAAGTGAAAGGCCTGAAATCTATGACATTGATGAAAGAAATTGAAGACACAAATAAATCCATGCTCATAGATTAGAAGAATTAATATNCCATAGGTTTTCTACTTCCCATCAGTCATTTGATATCAAGTTATACCTCAATAAATATATTATGTATTAAAACTCTAAAAACGCCACTAAAAACCAAAAGATTGTGAAAACTAATAAATTAACTCACGAAAGTTGCAGGATACAAAATCAATATACAAAAATCTGTTACATTTCTATACACTAAAAATAAACTATCAGAAAGAGAAATTAAGAAAATAATCCCATTTACAATTACACTAAAAAAAATTAAAATATCTATGAATAAATTTAACCAAAGAAGTAAAATATCTATGAATAAATTTAACCAAAGAAGTGAAAGGCCTGAAATCTATGACATTGATGAAAGAAATTGAAGACACAAATAAATCCATGCTCATAGATTAGAAGAATTAATATAATTAAAATGTCCATAGTATCCAAAGCAATCTACAGATTCAGTGCTATCCCTATCAAAAGTCCAAAGCATTTTTTACATAAATAGAATAAACAATCGTGAAATTTGTGTGAAACCACAAATAGCCAAAGTAATCTTGAGGAAAAAAGAACAAAGTGGAGACATTACACTTCCTGATTTTAAACTATATTACATAGCTGTAGTAATGAATGAAGATAGTATGATATTGGCAAAAAACAGACACATAGATCAATGGAACACAATAGAGAGCCCAGAAATAACCCCCTGCATATATGGTCTATTAATTTATGACAAAGGACCAAGAATGTACAATGGGGAAAGGACAGTCTCTTCAATAAATGGTGTCAGGAAAACTGAACAGCCACATGCAAAAGAATGAAGCTGGCCTACTATATGACACCATACACAGTAATTAACTCAAAATGAATTAAAGATTTGAATGTAAGACCTGAAACAATAAAACTCCTAGAAGAAAATGTAAGTGACAAGCTCCTTGATTTGGCCATGATTTTTTTGATTTGACATAAAAAGTAAAGGCAACAAAAGCAAAAATAAATAAGTAGGACTGCATCATACTAAAAAGATTTCTGCACAGCAAAGGCAACCATTAACAAATTCAAAAGGCAACCTATGGAGTGGGAGAAAATATTTGCAAATCATATGTCTGATAAGGGGTTAATATCCAAAACATATAAAGAACTCGTACAACTCAAGAGCAAAAAACCAAACAATCCAATTTTAGAATGGGCAGAGGATTTAAATAGACATTTTTCCAAAGAAGGCATACAGATGGACAACAGGTACATGAAAAAGTGCTCAACATCACTAATCAGGGAAATGCAAATCAAAACCACAGTGAGATATCACCTCACAGCTGTTAGAATGGCTATTATCAAAAAGAAAAGAAATAAGTGCTGGCGAGAATGCAGAGAAAAGGGAGCCCTTGTGTATTGTTGGTAGGAATGTAAATTAATGCAGCCACTATGGAAAACAGTATGGAGGTTCTTCAAAAAATTAAAAATAGAACTACCTTTGAGCTCTGAGCAAAAGGGTCTCCGGCTCGATTCATGGCCTGAGCTGAGCTGCCACTGAGCTGCCAACAGGTGGCAGGATGGCTCAGCTAAAAAATAATAATAA
>NW_017731458.1:3990188-3991261 GCF_001890085.2 Hipposideros armiger | reverse complement strand
CAGGTTGAGCTGTTGTTCAGCATCTTAGCTATAGAGGGCAGTGTCACTGGCCCTCATATGTGGGATCCAAATTGGGGCCCTCTGGCGTCCCAAGCCAGCTCTTAACCAACGCGCCACTTAGCTGGCCCTGTGGTGATTATTTTGTAATAAATACAAATATTGAATTGTTATGTTGTATACCTGAAACTAATGTAATATGTCAAATACATCTCAATAAAAAGCAAGCAAATAATATTCCAAAAATATACCCATAATTAAGCTCTTCATGAATTTAGGAGTCAAAATTCTTTGCCTGTCTCCACTTAGTGGCTACTCCAGTGTTTCATAATTTTTGGTTCCATGTTCTAAATAGAACTTCTACCTCTTCTTCTCTTCAAAGTTACTTCTAATTAAAATATGGTTATCACTAGTTTTAATACCCTTCTGGAAATTATCTTTCTACCAAATCTAATAGTTTCTTTAAGATGACTTAGTCCTCATTTTTTTTCTCAGTTTAAATTATTTGCTCAGCCCAGATATTTAAGTTTCTGAGACTTTTCTCTCCCTCTTATCTTTTGAAGGACTCTAACCTACCTTACTAGCGAGAGGCCTATGACAGCTTGGGTTTTCTACCCTGCTACCTAAAAGAAAATATATTAGGAGCCAGGAATTTTTGGGACCATATTAGAATTCTGCCTAAAAAAATTTCTTATAAGCTACATAGCATTACCATGTCTTGAGAAATTATTATTATTTTTTTTTTTTTATTTTAGCTGAGCCATCCTGCCACCTGTTGGCAGCTCAGCGGCTGCTCAGCTCGGGCTGACTCGAACTGCTGTTGCTCAGAACTCAAACTCTTGAGCGAGCTCTTAACCAACTGAGCCACTCAGCCGGCCCTGAGAAATTATTTTAAATTTTATAATTTCATCTTTCCTGTCATGATATATGGTCAGTGAAATGTTTTGTTTGTTTGTTTGTTTGTCTGTTTGTTTGTTTGTTTTAAAGATTTTTATTGGGGAATTGGGGGAAGGGGAACAGACAAGTTGCTGTCCTTTTGTTCTTCAGTCTAGTTGTGGAGGTCGTTGCTTCACTGG
>NW_017731458.1:3972535-3988198 GCF_001890085.2 Hipposideros armiger | reverse complement strand
AAAAAAAATGTATTTGATACCCAATACTCAGGAATGCAATGTATTATTGTTTTCATGAGAAAATTTAGACTGCTTCATGATAATATACTATAAAAATAGGAACTGCTAATCAATCAATAAGCCATTTAACAACAATTTACAATTGCTTTAAAATGAAATCTAAGCTTCCTTATATTTTCAACAACTATATGGTGAGCCCTTGACTTCTTTTCCAATCACTTCATATATCATTCCCCTTCTCACTCATTATCTTCAACCACTATAGTTTGGGTGGGATTTTTGTGTGTGTGTGTTAGTACCGAATAGCTATTTTTATGGATCTCAATGTTTGTTGCCTCTCACTTTGGCCTTTTGTTTTTAGGTTAATACAGTCTTGGGTACTTTTAAATTTTAAGGGAAACCCTTGGAAATTCTTAGGATCAGATCACAATTGCCTCCAGGAGTAAATGCAAGCTGAGTTTCTGGGGCAGGATTCTGTTTGTTTGATTTTGGTGCTGTAGTCTACTTTCCCACCTGGAATGCACTTCACTAGTTTTGAAGATTTATTTTTGTATTGTCTTTCAGGTCTCAGCTCATGTCACAAACTCAAAGAGGCGTTACTTTAACACAGTGGTTCTCAATTGGAGGTAATTTTGCCCCCCAGAGATTTGATAATGTCTAAAGACATTTTTTGATTGTCACAACTGGAGGGGCTATATGTAACTGTCACTAGTCTAGAGGCCGAGGATGCTGCTAAACACCCTACAATGCACACACAGTACAGCTCCCTGCAAGAAAAAAAAATTATCTACTCTAAAATGACAATAGTGCAGAGGTTGAGAAATCCTACAAATAACACTTTAACACCTATTTTAAGAGGCTCTATTTCTTTGCCCTGTTTATTGCCTTCACAGCAGTTATCACAATCTGAACTTATTTATTTGTTGGTTAGTTCTCTGCACGTCTTACTAAAATATAAGCTCCATGAAATCAAGATTCTTATTTGCCTGGTTCACTACTGATTAATGAAGGAATGAATTCCATGCTCTTGTAATTAACTATTCAATACTATACTTTCCCCACTAATTTGAAGTTTAATTTTATAAATTATTCTAATTCATTTCAAACAAAGCATCTATGTTTATTAATTACTTCAACCACTATTTCTTAAGCACCAAGCAATGAGCTAGCTGCTAGGTATGTAATAGGGAGCAAGACATGGCCCTTGGTATAAAAAAAAACCTTATAAGTCAAGGGTTGGTTAGGGAAGGATACACGGAAGTAAAAACCCACTTATAGTAAGGAATGCTATAGGGAGTCAAGGAAAATATATGTTCTCTGCTCTCAAGGGGCTTAATCTCTTCCTCAAGAGTGGTGGGGGCTAATGAAATATGCACACAAATAACTCCAAATATCAGAAAATAACACAAATAAGAAAAGCAAGATCTCTACTAGCTATGGAAATCAGAGAAGGCTTTGTGGAAGGGGTGCTGTTTTATTTGAGAGAGATGAGAAGACAGATAAGAGTTTGATAAAATAGAAGGAGGAAATGGAGAGAAGGGGAGAGGGCATAGGGCATTCCAGGCAGAGAGAATGACAAGAGCCAAAGGCACAGAAACGTGTGTGCCAGGAACAAGTAGACGTGTTTGGCTAAAGCACAGGAGACCAGTGAGAGCTTAGGCTGGAAAGGGAGACCAGATCCAAACTGGGTCAGTTGACTATGAATACAAATGACCCAAATCTTGCTCACATTTCCTATAATTTAGGGCAGTATTTCCCTTATGCACACTGGGAAAGGGAAGCTTAGAGAAATCTGGTGACTCACAAGAACTTTATTGCTTTGACCGTCAGGATTTTGGAGAGGTTCCTGGCTTACCATATCTCGCAGAAGCATGGTATGATGACACTCATGAAGGGACAGAGTTTCTGATATACAATAAGGGCACTTCCTGTCTCAGTGTATGAACAAACAATGCATTGCCAGATTTTATTTTATTTTTTGGGAAGGGCAGGGTGGATAAGAAGGCTTAAAAAGGAGTACTTTTCCTTTCATTCCAATGTATGATCAGAATGGATGGGAGGATGAAGAAGCAGGAGGGATCAAATAATGGAAAGAATAGGTTTGTTTGAGAAATAGGCTATACTGAAGTATTTATTTGCAAAATTGCAGTTGCCATAGCAATTGGATGCTGCTCTCTCTACTGTTCCTCCTTTTATCCTTTGCATGGCCTTTAAAGAAGTAATTTCCTAGGCAGACATAGTCCTTGACGTTTATCTTAAAGAAGATTTTGGATTCTTTCTTATTTTTTTAAGATTTTATTGGGGAATTGAGAGAGGGGGACAGCGCTGGGAAATCTGGAAAGGTGAACAGACAAGTTGCTGTCCTTTTGTTCTTCAGTCTAGTTGTGGAGGATGTCGCTTCACTGACCCATGTTGGTATTATCATTGTGCTCTTCCCGGGTGAGGCAGTCGCTCGCCGGCCATTGGACGGTGGCTCACAGCGACTCATGAAAGCTCACGCCTGCTGCCGGCCAGCCCCACTGCCCACCAGCCCCACTGCAGCCTACACCGTCTCTGGCGACTCACGGCAGCCCAGCTCCAGATAGAGCTGTTGTTCACCATCTTAGCTGTAGAGGGCGCAGCATCACTGGCCCTCATGTGGGATCCAAAACCGGGCCCTACTGCTCAGAGCTGGCATCCCAAGCCAACTCCTAACCAACACGCCACTCGGCTGGCTTGATTTGGATTATTTCTTTCCACCTGCTCTTTCTTTCCCCTTTTGCAGTCCAAATTTAGCCACTCATCTGGGAAGGACTGGTTGATGCTGGCCATATCAGGAGCAGGATCTTACAATCAGAGGAGCATTACCAAGGCAGATCCAAGTAGGAATGCCCAGCTGCTGCCTTCTGTAGCAACCTAGCATACAAAGAAGTGATAAATATAGGGATTAAGTAAGATGTGGAATGGCTTAAAAAAAAATTGCAGGTTACAGTATAATCAAAATTCTGTGAAACCCAAAGTGAGAATTACCCCCTAATTTGAGGGAACAATAATGATTATGAGTATCACACTATTTTATCCCATTAGATGCTCACAACAACCCTATGAGCCAATCATAGTTAATATCTACTGAGCGCTTATTTTGTGCCACGTTTTAGACCCTGTGTTAGCTCATCTAAGCTCTCATAAGAATTTTTGCTGCAGATAATTATCCTTATTTCAAAATTGAGAAAAGAACATTAAGTTAACAATTGTTGAACACATACTATGTGCCAAAACACTGTGCTAGGCACTTTGACCTGCATTTCCCCATGGTAAACCTCTGAAGTAGGTCTGTATTTCACTGGGGATCAAAGAAGTTAAATAGCTCACTCAAGTCTACATAGCTACGAAGAAGCAGCAGCAGCTAGATTTAAAACTAACCTCTCTTACTCCAAAGCTCTTGTGCTTAAGCATTCCAAAAATAGACATGGAAGTTCAGAGTTGAAGAGACTTGCTCAAGATTACACAGCCAGCAAGTCAAAGACTAATATCTGAATTTAGGTCTATCTGATTTCAGAACTGAAATGTCGACATTCTGCAGTGAGAAAAATAATGGAAAATAATTTAGTTTTCTCATTTGAAGCTGATTCCCTCAGAAGTTAGTTTGTAAATCACTAGCCAGAATTTTTTGGTATCTGGCTACTAAAGTGTAAGCTTATGGGGCAAATAGTTCTTATCTAAAGGTGTTTACCATCTATTTGGGGAAATTAGGTATTTAAAATTGAGAGAAGGAAGGGAGGAGGAGAGGAAAGCAGACAGGCAGGTAGGAAGTGAATGAATAAAAATAATAGTATGCAAGGTGCGATAGATGAAGTATTTACTTTTATATCCAGCTTCTGGAGCTAAAGGAGACCAGGACGAATTTTGCTCCTAATTGGTGAATATTTGAACTCGGGGCTTTTCAAACGTTAATTTGCAGATGAATCACCTGGGGGATGTTAAGTGCAGATTCTGATTCAGTACGTCTAGGATGGGGACTGAGATGCTGTATTTCTGTCAGGGTCACAGAAGATGCTGATGGTTGTGGGTCACACCTTGAATAGCAAGGCTCCAGCTTAAGTGGTGTGATTTATTTTAATTTAAAAATTATGGGGCCAGCCGAGTGGCCCGTTGGTTAAAAGTTGGCTTGAGAGCGCGAGCTCTGAGCAGCAGGGTCTCCAGTTTGGATCCCACATGGACCAGTGACGCTGTGTCCTCTGCAGCTAAGATGGTGAACAACAGCTCACCCTGGAGCTGGGCTGCCGTGAGTCGCCAGAGATGGCGTAGGCTGCAGTGGGGCTGCAGTGGGCTGCCATAAGCTACCGTGAGTGGCCGGCAGCCAGCAAGAGCAGCTGGCAGCCGGCGTGAGCTGCTGTGAACCACACCGAGTGGCTGTGCAATGGCCGGCGACCGATCTGCCTCACCCAGGAAGAGCACAATGATAATACCAACATGGGCCAGTGAAGTGACGTCCTCCACAACTAGACTGAAGAACAAAAGGAAAGCAACTTGTCTGTTCCCCTTCCCAGATTCCCCAACGCTGTTCCCTCCTCCAATTCCCCAATAAAATCTTTAAAAAAAATAAAATAATAAAATAAAATAAAAATTATGGACATAAATATTTAGAAGAAAAAAACTAATTCATATTAAACTGTAAGTATTTAGTATTTATATTTACTTTATTATTTAAAGATTGTCATGAGGGTTTGATAATCTCCACTGGCTTGTCATAGAACCCAACATTTTTTCACTCTTATAGTTCTCGTTTAGGTTAAAGTATCCTCACCTGGAAGTTTTATTCAAAGGTAAACAGTATACTTGCCTTCCTGCCCTCCTGACTCCCTCTCCTCCTGATTAATTCAGTCCAAAATCTATTGTATTAGGTGAGGCTGAGCAAGGTAGGTGTCCACAGGGAAGAGACAGTGTCAACTGGGTGCAGTTTGCTGGAGTGTGCGTGGGGTGAGGAGAAAGTTTGCCAGGGGTGAGGAGGGGGGCATCACGGATACAGGCGATTAGCCATTTTGCAGATTATGGGGAAACTGAGTCAATATCTAAATATTGAGGATATTTCACTATGGGAGTTACAAATAGGGAAAGGAAGAAAACTAGAATGGTCCTTTAATGTTATATTAGAATTAGACTTATCAGTGTGAACTCATGGTTTAAAATATATAGAGATGGAAATAAAAAGAAATACAGATGTAAATAAATGTATGTGTGTATACATATACATATATACATGCAATACATATATACACAATATTAAATATTGTACACAACATATATGCACAGAATATATGCATATTATTCTTTTAGCCTAGAGGCAGCACACAAGTGCCCATATTTTGATGTCTAAATGGTACTCTCTGTTAAAAGGTATCACGGATGCTAGGGAAAATAGCTATTCCAAAGCCGAGATATGGAAAGTACAAAATAAGCTTGGAACATCTTTTTTTATTAAGCTTATTGGGGTGACATTGATTAATACCATATAAATTTCAGGCATACAACTTTATAATACAACATGTATATGCTCTATTGTGTGCTCATCATCTGAAGTTTGGTCTCCTTCTGTCACCATATATTTGACCCCCTTTACCCTCTTCGTCCTCTACCCACTCTTCTTCCCCTCTTGGAACATCTTATGGTGCCAAAAAATAAGATGGTATTTAAAGAATGATGGGGGAGTGTCAAATGGACACAGAAGTCAGCTCAAAGGAGATAAATTTGAGATAATTAGAGCATTAAAATGAATGATAGTAACGTATTATATAAAATAGGAATCCATGAATCCATATTGATATAAATAAATAAATGAATACACAAATAGGAAGACTAGAAAGATTTTCTTTGCAGTTGAATGCTAACTAATAAATGAAGAAAGAAAACTGAAATTAGAAAATTACCATTTGGCACCCAATCATTGTAGTAAAAGTTAATTCAGCCAAGAAACATTGTGGATACTAAAATTAGTCGGTGAAAATTTGAGGAGGAAGAGGATATTTACGAGTCTCAAAATACTTCCCACAAAATTTTAATTACAAAGTGAAAAAGAATAACTTTACAGTGGAGAAACCTGGCAAGTACCACATTAATCAAGTAATCATAGTTACTATCACTAGTAATTGGACAAATTGAAATTGTGTACCACTTGATAAAATGCAATTAGAAAAACATAGCATCGCTTCTGTGATAATTCTGCCCAAAATGCAATACCTGAATCTAATCATTAAGAAACATCAGACAAATCCTATTGAGAAATAGTCTACAAAAATAATTGGCCTGTAGTCTTCAAAGATGTAAGGTATCGAAAGTAAAAAAAAGATTAAGGAACTACTAAACCAGATTGAAGATTACCACTGAATGCAATATATGATCTTGAATTAAATTCTATAGCTACAAAGGACATTATTGGGACAATGGTTGAAACTTGAATAAATTCTGAGTATTAGGTGGTAGTCATACATTAGTTTTGATGGTTGTATTGTGATTATATAGGAAAATATCCATGTGTGTAGGAATTCCACTGTAAAGTCTTTATAATGGGGCATCATATTGGTGACTTTCACCCAAATGGATCTTAGAGTGCAGTTGGAGTTATTTGTATTATTCTTACCAAAAACAAAACCAACAAAAGAAGTAAAACTGTGATGTTGAAAAGTAACTAATTAAAGAGCTCCATTATGAATCAATGACATTCTATTATCTGTATAGATATTAATATCCACGCAGTATAATTTCTGACTCTAGCCTACAGGCATGATGACATCAAATAATCACTATTTAGCAGTGTGGTAGACCCTGTATATTGCCTATCCAACTGTCGTTCCTTTCTCCCAGTCTTTCTTGCTAACAGAACCTCAGTTTTATTGAGATGTGGATATCTGGGTCCTTCCTATCTACAGGAGGTGAATTTGTAATGGTCTAAACCAATTATGGCTGAGGCATGGGTATGTAATATAATTCTAGCTAGTGATACATGAAAGCAGGTCCGCTGGGGGAAAGGGGAGAAACTTCTGGGGAAAGATTTTCCTTGATAATGAGACATTCACAGAATAAAATGACTCCTCTTGGTGTCACATCTATAATAGTCCCCCCTATCTGTGTTTTCACTTTCCACGGTTTCAGTTACCTGCTGTCAACCGCGGTCCGAAAATATTAAATGTAAAATCCCAGAAATAAACAATTCATAAGTTTTCAATTGAGTGCTATTCTGAGTAGTGTGATGAAATCTCACACCACCCTACTCCATCCTGGCCGGGATGTAAATCACACCTTTGTCCAGTGTATCCACGCTGTATTTGCTACCTGCCCATTAGCCACTTAGCAGCTTGTCATGGCTTGATGATCCAGGACCATCCAAAGCAGATGATCCTCCTTCTGAGTCAGAAGTCAGTAGTAGTCTAATGCTGTGTCACAATGCTTACATCATTCATCTCACTTCATCTCACCACATAGGCATTATATCATCTCACATCATCACAAGAAGGGTCAGTACAGTACAATAAAATACTTTGAGATAGTGAGAGACTCTTCACGTAACTTTTATTACAGTATATTGTTATAATTGTTTTATTTTATTATTAGTTGTTAATCTCTTACTGTGCTTAATTTATCAATTAAACTTTATCATAGGTATGTATATATAGAAACAAACATAGTATATAGGGTTTGGAACTATCCTCAGTTTCAGACATCTGCTGAGGGTCTTGGAACATATCCCCTGCATATAAGGGAGGACTACTTACATGTGAGATCCTGGAACTGCAGCAGCCATCTTGCAACCATGGGAGACAAGCTTGAGGACAGAAGCCAACACACTGAAGATGACAGAGCAGAAAAATAGAAAAACAATCCTACATCCTTGATAACATCATTTGCTGCTAAATTAACCAACCTGGCAACCACCCTATTTCCTGCCCATTATATGAAATAATAAATTTTCCTTACTTAAATCATTTGAGAGAAAGTTTTCTGTTACTTGCAACCAAAAGCAGCCTAATTGAGAAAGATAGCCAAAAGAAATTTTTAGTCCACAGATTTTCTAAAATAGATCTAGTTCCCCTAAGAGAAATAGCCCTCTGTCTAGATAAACTAGCATGTACTCTATTTCCACAAACCTGGATGGAGTTTGAGCTCATGGAAGTAGACAGCGAACTGGACACTTATTTAGCTCACATGTGAAGCTTGATATGATGTTTCTAGAAACTTAACAAACTTAATAGTGTTTCATTGGCTGGAATAGAAGCCTCTGACGTGACACTTCCCACAATCTGCACTGTTCTGCTTGATAGATTACAAAAATTTCCTCAAAGATTTATATGGTACATTTCATTCTTTAGCATAATACCAATGATATATGCTATTCTTTACTCTTTCTCATCCCTTTACCTAGTAGCAAAATTTAATATAAAGGTCAGAAATAAAAATTTTCTGAAATTTTCTGTTAACTGCATACTAGATTCTCACTGAATAAACACACCCCTTCCTTCCCCTCCCTTCTTAGTCATATACAATAAGTGCTTGAAAAGACTTAGTATTTCTGCTTTATTTTTAATAATATTCACTAGTTTTAGCATATATTTTTATTAATGTTGAATTTCTTTCCCTTTTTTATTCTTTTGGTCACATGCCCATTTTTGGATTTAAAAGAATATGGTGGTTAAAAGCTTGAGACCAGGCTTTTCTGATTTGCTGTGTGATCTTAAAAAAGTTACATAACTTCTCTGGGCCTCAATTTTCTAATCAATCAAATGAGGATTCGGGTAGCACCTACCTCATAGGGTAATTGTGAGAATGATGTAAGAAAATAAATAGGAAGTTCCTTGAATAGCGCCCAAGACCTCATTTGGTAACTCTTATTAAACAATAGGAATGTAATTCTAAAGTATCACCTATGTATCACCTTATGTAACTTTCCATAGAATTTTACTATTATAATTTGTTTAACTTGTTCCCCATTAGTGGACTTCAGGAGATAATAGTGGTTAAGCGTATTTGATTTTGGAGTTGAGCAGAACTGTGTTTAATCCCATCACTACCACTTTTCATTAGAATTACCTTGGAGGAAATGAATTAAGCTCTCTGATCTTCAATTTCTTCATCTAAGTTATGAAAATCATAAACCTACAGCTGATCTTCATTATTTACAGGTTCTGTATTTGTGAATTTGCCTCTTTGCTAAAATTTCTTGGTAATCTCAGAACCTATACTCATGGTGCTATTGTGCACTTTCACCAACATGGGCCAAGCAGTGAAAAATTTTAGTTGCCCAATTTGCACGTTCCCAGCTGAGGTTGAACAAAGCAACATTTTGCCTTCTTGTTTCAGCTCTCTTACGGTAAACAACTGTCCTTTTTGTGGTCTACCTAGTGCCATGTTTTTTTGAATTTTGTGCTTTCTGTTAGCGATTTCACTCTTTAAAATAGCTCCCAAGCATATTGCCAAAGTGTTGCCCACTGTTCTTAAGTGCAAGAAGGCGGCCATGGAGAAAAGATTGAGTTACTCATAGTGCTGTTGACCATGAGTTCAATATTAAGGAATCAACAATATATATTCCATATGGTGTCTTTAAACAGAAACACATAAAACAAGGTTATATATTGATGAAAATATTATGACTAGAAGCTCGAAAGAAACTAACCCTCTATTTCTCTTAGGAGCAATGGTTTGTTATTCACTAGTTTAGTGTTCAGGGCCACGTTATGGAATATAAATACCGTAAATAATGAGAATTGACTATATCTCGTAAGGTTAAAGCAGGACTACGGTGTATAAATGTTCAGCATTGTGCCTGGCATGTAGGGGTTAGGGCCAGTGCAGAGTTGGGGTGGGGATGAGACTCTAGCTATTTTCCTGTCAGACAATTTGATTTTGACACTTATCTAAGTTCCACATGGTTCAAAGCAAGAGTATATTTGATTGAAAACTATGAAGATCCAGAAACTTCACAACAAATCTCTCAGGCTAAGCCACTGGATTCCCCTTGAGAAAGCTTCAAATAGACCTTTTTCTTACAAATTAACAGTTTACTTTCACAAAAATAGATGACCTAGCTCATGATCACAGTTAAGCTTCTGAGGTTGAATGATATTTGCTAATGAGAGATATAGTTTTCCCTTTTCACTTTCCTAAAGTGGTGGGGAGCTCCTACTCTTTTTTCTCAGCATGGGCATTTTAATAGCAAAAATGCCATATTTTGTTGATTATTACGTTACACCTACACTATGTAACATCATAAAAAGGGCAGGTATTTTACAGATGAAATACAATGAATTTTCACAAGAAGTCCAAGAAGGAAATCCATAACTCTCATTTCAAAGATGCTGAAACAAGACCCAGCAATAAAGTTAAACAGCTAAGTGACAGACCTGAGTAAGACCTGTCGGCTACCACCTGCACATTGTGTCACTGCATTGTTCTCTGTTCTTACTGAGATAAGGAACAGTAGAGCCTAGACATGCTTTTCCTTAATAGATTGTACTGGTCTTCTTTCAATTACCCCAAGGCTCCAAGCTTTTTTTTTTTTTTTAACCTTATGGCCTTTGTATATGTCATTTTCTCTTCCTGAAATACTCTTCATCGCTTCCCTAACTCTTACTCATCTTTTGGGTCCTAGCTAAAATGTCACTTACTCAGAGAAGTACTGTCTGAACACTCCCTTCTCCTGCCTAAAACATCCTCACCCCCTTTCATAACATTCTGTGCTTTCTTCCACAGCACTCATCACAATTTGCAATTATATGTCTACTTGTGTATGTATTTGTCTGTCTTCTCCATTAGACTCTCAGCCCTATGCAAGCAGGGACCCCATCTGTTTTGTTCTCTACTGTAAATCCAGTGCCCAGCACAGTGCTGCGTGCATGCTAAGCTCTTAGGTAAATATTAATTAAGAGAATAAATGAATTAATGAAATGTTTATCACACAACACTCTGGTGAAGAATAACTTGGGGTGAAAATGGATGTTACTAACAATATTTTAATAATTGGTGTTTGGTTCCATCATCCTCTACTCCCTGCAACCTCTACTCTCATCATCAAGTAGTAGTATTTGTCTAGTTCATCTAATCTCTTCGTGCCAGACCTAGGTCTCTATAAATTTGGACTGATTTTTGGAGCAGATACATTCTACCAGTACTGATTCAATCTGTAGGACTTTAGGCTTGAAAGTTCTTACTAAAATAAAGTTTGATTTCATATCATTTTGGAATAATTCCAGGCATTCACCATTCAATTTGAATAATTCAATATTATTCTTGAGTAACTAACTCCAAGGCATTCACCATTCAGAGGAAAAGACATTTGTTTTGTTTTGTTAAACTGAACTCAAGCTATATGAAAGACACTACTGCATTTATAGATAATTTAGTGCATTTTAGGTATCTAAGAATGAATATTGCTTTTGGATGGTTATGATATATTCTTTTTATTTGTATGATACTCCACAAACTTTTTACTATGTATTTTATTTTTAATTTTAATTAGTAATTATTTTCCTAATTGAAAAAGCACGCATATCTTTGTAGAAATTTTGGAAAATGCAGAAAAGCATGAAGGAAAAACAAAAAGTATAGAGAAACAAACAAAAACAAATCACTCAAAATTCCACCACTTGGAGTTAACCATTGTTAACACTTTGGTGTAATTTCTCTCGGCCTTGTTTCTGCGTGTACTCGTATGTGTACATAGGCACTAACACTCATTATGTATAATATATATAACATGTATATTTGTATATATACACAATATACCGTATTTCCCCATGTATAAGATGCACCCTTTTTCGAAAAATTTGGGGTCTAAAAACTGGGTGCATCTTATACAGTGGTTGTAGATTTTTTGAAAGTGATAAAGAGTTGTATGAATTTTATGATGAATAAAACTTGAGTTCAATAACTTTATGTAATACATTTTTTTCAAATTTTGGGCCCCAAAATTAAGGTGCATCTTATACATGGGGGGAAATGGTATATACATACATATATAATATATATAAATAGTATACACACATATACACAATAGTTATTATTTACTGGGTATGCCAGATAGCTTGATTTTCTTTTTATATACATATATTATATATTTTAATTGTATATTGTCTCTTATAATCCTCTCAATAGTTTTGTGAGAAAAATATTATCATTCTCACTTTACAGATGAATAAATTAGGCTGTAATTTGTTATTAATTTGTTTGCCTAAGGTCATTAGTAAATGGTAGATCTGAGATACACATCTAGATACAATTCTAAAATCTATAATCTCAACCGTTATGCTACAGGACTGCCTATACATTAAATCTATGTCTTAAATCAAATTGGAATTATCATAGAAATAATTTTGTTCCAGCTTATTTTATTTTTTTTTATTTTGTATTTTTTTTAAAGCTATTTTTTTTTAAAGATTTTTATTGGTGAATTGGGGAAGGGGAACAGACAAGTTGCTATCCTTTTGTTCTTCAGTCTAGTTGTGGAGGACGTTGCTTCACTGGCCCAAGTTGGCACCATCATCATTGCGCTCTTCCCCTGCGAGGCAGATCAGTCGCTGGCTTCTGGACGGCCGCTCACTGCGGCTGCTGGTCGCTCACACTGGCTGCTGGCTACACACGGCAGCCCATGGCAACCCACTGAAGCAGGGGCTGCAGCCTACGCCATCTGCGGCGACTCATGGCAGCCCAGCTCCAGGTTGAGCTGCTGTTCAGCATCTTAGCTGTAGAGGGCAGTGTTACTGGCTCTCATATGTGGGATCCAAATTGGGGTCCTCTGGCGTCCCAAGCCAGCTCTTAACCAATGCGCCACCCGGCCAGCCCAATCCAGCTTTTTATTATATTTTCTATAACAGTTCATATCCTTTCCTAACCTAATTTTAATGGTTTTATGATATTTCTTAAAGATTATTGATTATAAAGGAATGAATGAAATATTGCTTATCACACACCACTCTGATAAAGGATAGACCTGGTAGATGCTCTGATGTTTCAGACTCTTTATGTCATCTTATTTTCTTAATCTTTTTTCGTATTCTGCATGATTTTCTCTTTTTCTTGTTTCTTACAATGTGAACTATGTACTCTTTGCTTTTCAAATCCCAATAAATGCTTTGGAAGTTATAAATACTGCTTTTATTCTAAAAGTACTTACTTTTAAATTAAATGAAAACATCTCATTTTCAATATCACAATGAAATAAGAGCTCTTGATTTCTCCTGTGCAAGATGAGGTATTTAGCACATTTTTATTTCCTCTCATTCTTTATCTCCCACGCCCCACCCCTTCCCGGCTTGGTTTTTGTTCATGCAATCTGACCTTTTCAACCTTGATTATTCCTCTTAGAAAAAGAAATTTTTTTTTACATTATGTATTTTCTCTTAGGAGAGTTGTTTTAGATATTTATATAAAATTCTTTTGTGCATAAGTCTTTTTATGCCATGACTTTCTTCTTTATTCTTGAGTTCTTATTCAACAGTATATGTATGAGCAGGTCCTTCTTTCAGAACAGATAACCTGGGCGGTGTCATTTTTGCCTCCTTTATATCTAAGTACTTATTTCTGAGGCCTTCACAACTGCATGACAACTTGGTTGAGTGCAGAATTCTTAAATGATAAACATCCTCAGAATTCTGTAGGATATGCTTTATTGACTTGTGTTTTACAGAGTTGCATAATTCTGAGGCCAGCTTGAGTTTAGTTCCTTTGGAGATAATCTGCTTTGTTTTTGTTTTGTTTGTTACTTTTCCCTGACTGGATTCTTGAAGACTTTTTTCTTTATCCTTGATATATTAAAAAATGTCACCTGGCTAGTCTAGATGTTGGTTTCTTTTCATTCATCTTGCCTGCAGGCTTAAGTCTTAGGAGAATTATTTAATTATTGCTTCTATTCCTACCATTTCCCCCTTCTGAGATTCCTACTATATTCAGTCAATTTATTCAACAAATATTTATTGAGTAACTGCTCTATGCTAAGTACTTTTTAGGTATTGGGGAATACAGCATTGGGAACATAAATGCTTACATTTTTGTTTATTGGCTCTTCTGACTTTTCTCTACATATCACCCACTTTTGTTCTGATTTTTCAAGGGGACCTCATCCTTTGAGCTGCAGCATCTTTTCATAGTCCTATGGTATTCTCTTTTGGCTCACCTTAACATAGAGAGGTGTACGTGTGTCCAGCTTTTGTAATACTTATGTAGGAATTGCAATGGGTTCTGTTAGAGATTGAAATGTGTATGCGTGTGTGTCCTGCATATCTCACCATCTGCCCTCACCTAGCCTTCAACTCCAAGTAAGGGGATGCTCGTGGAATTCCACTGGGGTGATAATATATTTTACAGAAGTGGAATCTTGAACTGGCCCTTCCTTCTACTTGAGCCATTTTACATTCTAACTAGCAGAAATACCTCAAAATTTCTGGCATCCAGAAAGTTTTTCCTCTTTGTTTATTTCTTTGATCTTGTCTATGTGAATTTAGAACGAGGCAATTTAGAAACCTGTCCTCACATAGACATTTTATTTAAAAAGCCACAAAATAATATTTTTCTCTATGTTAAGGGGATTAGAAAAAATGCTCAAGACTTGTAATTATATATAGTTTTGAAATTTTTCATAAAAGATCACATACCCCTTTGGAAGCTACATGGTATAGTAGGAGTCAGGAGAATGGAGGCTGATTATGATATGTAATTTCACTGTGGTTTTGAATAAACTATTTGAACTTCAGGTTCTCTAATCTCAGATCCTCTTACGTCATAGCATGACAGGGCAGGCACCAGAAAAAAAATGTGGAAACTCTTTGAACTGTTCAAAGGTAGACACTAAGGAAACCTGAAACTTTGTTACTGTTTGAATGCTATTATAGCTTTGAGCACTTTCAAGCTAGCCCAAAGTATGTCTGCTTGAGGGATAGCAAATGAGACCTGCTGCTGAGACCCCAGATATGCAAAGCAGTTCTAAAGTTATAGCAGAGAATGGACACGGCTTTGGACACTGTCATGTGGCATAAGATCCAAGAGAGTGGTAATGTGGACCCCCTTTTCTTAGGTCAAATTACTATGCCAGGCTTAACTGAAATTAGTTGGCCTCTCCTCTTCATGGAAATGAAGGCCTCTGGGTGGGTGAACCAAGCCTTAATAAACAACTTTTGTACTTTGGGCCAGCATAGGCAACAGACATTGTCTATATTTGTGAGATGTTTTGCACAGTGTGCAAAAAGAAATATCCGTATGCTTATCTCGGAAACTTAAAAAAAATATCTTTTTGCCCCAGGAAAAACTCTCCAGGTTCTAACCCATTCATACCATTCCTCCATTCTGTATTTTCTGATTCAATTTATTGATGAAATTCCTATAAGATTCAATATGAAATTTCCCTAACCATGGGGAAAAAAATATTGTCTTTACTTGTCACGTCCTGCGTGGCAAGGGCAAATGGGACACGAGAGGGGCAACGCAGATTGAATAAGAACAAGAGACAGAAGTAAGATTTAAGAGCGAGACCAAGGGACTCAGCCTTCAGAGTTAGACTGAGTCCCGAATCGGGTCGATGCATGGTTTTTATTGATAATTTTCAAGGAAGTAAACTGCTATGCTGTAAGTCATTAACCGTATATTCTTGTGCACCTTAAGGCCTTTTCCATTGACCTTTTCCCAGTGTACTCCAGCAAATGCTAT
>NW_017731458.1:3966375-3969969 GCF_001890085.2 Hipposideros armiger | reverse complement strand
GGTTTGTTGAATGAAGTATTTCTTACATCCAAGTTTGCTTACATTCAAGTAACTTCACCCAAGTTGAGTTACCTGCCTGGTCCATGTAGGCAATTCATAGTGCCCTTCCTACTGCACAAGGAGACCTCCTGGCAGCTCAGGTGGGTCCTCTTAAGACAGGACTATAGTCCTGAGCATGGTCACAAGTTTAGGTTCAGATACTGACCAGCATTAGGGACACTGAATCGCACTAACCAAACTCACAAGTCTAACAAATGACAAAATTCAAGTGTTTAAAAATATTTACTAATTTAATAAACGATGAGGAATTTATGTGTGCTAATTAGTGTACTTTCTCTACTTATAGATAAGTCATATATAATGTGAGATTATATTCAGAATATAGCTAGGGGATGACATCAGAGCAAGCAGAATAATTTTGATGAATGTTTTTAAACTAGGCAGCCTCTGAGATGACCTTTAATGATCCCTTCAATGAGAACACAGCGTTCAGACCCTCCTGTGAATCCCCCCTTGTGTGTAGGTTGGACGCACTTCTAATGACTAGAACATAGCAGAAGTGAGAATGTCGCTTCTGAGATCACGTTACAAAAGGACTGTTGCTTCATCTCCAGTGCTCCCTCTTGTTCTGTTGCTGTCTCTGAGGGAAGGCAATTGCTATGTTGTGGGCTGCCCTATGGAGAGGCCTCCAGTCAACAGCCAGTGAGGAACTGAGGTCCTCAGTCCAATATGTCACTGGAACTGAATCCTATCAACAACCACATGAGTGAGCTTGGAAACAGATGCCCCCAGCAATTTCATGAGACACCTTGAGCTAGAGGCACCCAGCTAAGCAGCATCTGGATTCCTGACCCTCAGAAACTATGAGATAATAAATGTTTGTTGTTGGGACCGGCTGAGTGGCTCAGTTGGTTAAGAGCATGAGCGCTGAGCAACAGAGTTGCCGGTTCGATTCCCACATAGGCCAGTAGCTGCACCTGAGCTGAGCTGCCGCAGAGCTGTCGCCGGGCGGCAGGATGGCTCAGTGGTTAGAATGTGCGTTCTTAGCAACAAGCTTTCTGGTTTGACTCCCCCATGGGATGGATGGTGGGCTACGCTCACCCGCAACTAAGATTGAACACAGTACCTTGAACTGAGCCTCTGCGAACTGCCAGCGGGTGGCAGGATGGCGACTGGACTTTGAGGTGAGCTAGCTGCTCCCTCCACAACTAAGATTGAAGGACAAAAACTTGGCTGTTTCCCTTCCCCAATTCCCCAACACTGTTCCCCTTCCCCAATTCCCTTAAAATCTTTTTAAAAAAAAAAAAGCAAATGGGGAAAATAAAGGCATTTAAATATTCAAAGAATTTTAAAAAATAGATGTTTGTTGTTTTTAAGGCATTAAGTTTTGGGGTAAGTTGTTACATAGCAATAAATAACACAATATCAATCATATAACTTTTTTTTTAAGACTTTTATTGGGGAGTTGGGGGATGGGAACAGCACTGGGGAACTGGGGGAAGGGGAACAGACAAGTTGCTGTTCTTTTGTTCTTCAGTCTAGTTGTGGAGGACGTTGGCACCATCATTGCGCTCTTCCCGGGAGAGGCAGATCAGTCGCCGGCCTCTGGATGGCCGCTCACGCTGGCTGCCCGCCGCTCAAGCTGGCTNGAGAGAGCTTTATAGATATCATTCCATCCGGCCTCAGTTTTCCAAGACACTCTCTCGACTAATGGGTCAGAGGCTAATGCAGAGGGGGTGGTCTAAGAATCGGCTGTAAGGCGACATTTACTAAGATCCATGATACTGCAGCTGTTTCTGCACTATGGAGATAAATGGCTCTCTATGTCATTAGTCTCAGACAAGCGACTTTTGAACGTAGTGGATATGACATGGAGGAATAAGACCTGCTCTCTTCTGTACAAATGCATCACAGTTATAACACATAGGGCAAAACAGAAAAGAGCACCTTAATTTGTTCTACAACTGACATGTGTCAGACACTGCATTAGGAGCTAGATACATATATCAGTAAACAAGACATAGTTCCTGCCCTCATGTAGCTTCAAATCTAGTGGAGAAGACTAATCCAATATATTAATTAGGATAAGGGGCTATGAACGAAATTTTTAGGATGTAATACATGCAAATAAGAGTAGGAGAGGAGAGATCTACTTATACAGGGCAGAGAGGAAAAGTCTTTGAAGTGACACTAACACTCAGGTTTAGGATGAGAGAGAACCTGCTATGGGAAGAGCTGGAGGAGAAACATAATAGCAGGAGAAACAGAATGTGCTAAACAACTAGCCAGGTGAATAGCTGTGCTACTAAAAGAAATCCTGAAGGAAATTAAGAGGAAGCATGTATGTGGTTTGGAGAGGAAATTGATCATTTATCTCTGGAACTTGTTAAGTTTGGGATTCTGAATGGATTCTTGTCATGTCAAGTGGGGAGCCTGGACACAGAATGTGTAGGTCCCCCTTTATAATGT
Source organism: Hipposideros armiger (assembly GCF_001890085.2). Taxonomy (NCBI): domain Eukaryota; kingdom Metazoa; phylum Chordata; class Mammalia; order Chiroptera; family Hipposideridae; genus Hipposideros; species Hipposideros armiger. The sequence goes on along the minus strand of NW_017731458.1, from coordinate 3,967,500 downwards.
TAACACTATACAGTAAAACCTTGGATTGCGAGTAATGTGGTTTGCGAGTGTTCCGCAAGACTAGCAAACATTTCTAATACATTTTAACGTGGTAAACGAGCGATGTCTTGCAATACGAGTAGTTTGTTTCCGGAACAAATTATGTTCGCAAACCAAGGTATTACTGTATTTATATTGTATTTTATGATTCAGTCTTATGATATCTCTGAATTCTCAGAATACAACATTCCTAATCATGCCTGAGTTGGAGTTTGGAATAAGAGAAAACTCTACTGAGATCCATGATGATGCAGCTGTTTCTGAATTATGGAGATAAACGGTTCTCTATGTCACCAGTCTTATAAAACAAGTAGCTATTTTCTTTTTAGTAATGGACATGAGATGAAGAAAGAATAATTTGTCCAATGTTGAGCAAATACACTGCTGGTAGCACAGAGGCTGAGAAGAATGCAATGATGCTACACATATATTGAGCATCTACCATGTGGCAAGCACTGTGCTAGGCTCCGGGGATAACTCACAGAATAAAACAGATAAGACTTGGAGCTTACAGATCACTAGGGAAACGGGGGAAAAAATTTAACCTACAAATAAAATAACTGCAAAGTATGGCAAGTGCTATGAAAGAAACAAACAAATACAGGAAATAAGTTGGGGGTGACACTTGGAGCCTAGATAGGGTATTTAGGGAAATCTTCCTTGAGTAGGTAACATTTATGTAAGTTGATTGCTGAAGAATAAAGCGTCAGTCATACCAAGATTAGGGGATTGATGAACCATCAAATTGTTTTATGCAGATTTTGGTTCTAAAAAGTTAAGGCAGACTGACAAGCTCATATTGCAATATTCAGCAACTGGCACTGAGGATGGGGGAGGTGTTGGGAGTGGCCTGCCCCCATGGGGAGTATTTTATCACACACACTGTTTAAAATTGCCCACACATGGTGATAATAAAAAGTAGACTGACATTTAATCAGTTTATCTATTATTTTAAAACTCTTTACAGACAATGCCCCTGTCAGGGGCTAAATGGTGGCCCACAAAAAGATACATTCACATCCTAATCCCCGGGACCTGCGAATGTTACCTTATATGGTAAAAGAGTAAACATTACCTTGGGCGGGC
>NW_017731458.1:3911253-3964020 GCF_001890085.2 Hipposideros armiger | reverse complement strand
GGGGCCGCCCTCTGGCGTCCTAAGCCAGCTCTTAACCAGCGCGACACTCGGCCGGCCCCCAATCATATAACTTTTGAAATACTGTACTAATTTAAAAACAATATAATAAAATTAATATGCTGTAGTTTTCATGATTACACTATTATAGCTTCTTAGACATTCTAATAACACTGACTAGATTCCCTATTAGTGGTTAATTTAATTGTTTATGTTGAGTCGTAATAGTTTGATTCTCAGGAAGTGACCTTCTATCCAACTTTTGGATACATCTAACTATAGACTCCAACACACAGCATATGCATACTGACAACTAAATATGTATTGATTCATTCACACCTAAATTCATTTTGTCTACTGGATACTCAAAAAGGAATCCAAAATGGCATATTAATTTCCTTGGTCTTTTTTGGGGATTAATGTTCATAGGATAGTGAGATATTGAATTGATTCATTTTTAAAAAATATTTTTTTCTTTTCACACAAGGAACAAATGTTTGATGTACAACATTTAGAAAAAACAGAAGCAAAATACAAGAAACTTTGAACTTGACACTCAAAGGACTGCTATTGAGACTGAATGCACTATTAATTTTAGTTGATAGCATTTGTCTATGATTTTTATTTTTTTAACATTACAAATAAGACTTTTTGTCACCATTAAAAGTCTAAATTTTAAACACATTCTTGAACTGGTGGCTCATATTCATCAGCTTGTTCAATTTTAGCACCAATCTCACCCCCAGTAGCTTTTCCATAATTAATTACTACCTTCACCATGAAGCTCTGAATTTTTCCAATTCAAACTTAGGCTTCTTCAGCCTTTTTTTTTCTAATAAAGACATCATGGAGCAGATAAGTAGATTGGCAAGCTTTTTCTAACGCTGTCTGCAATCAATCAATCAACCAACCAATTAATGAAATTATTTATTTGCAATCAATTTATAGACCACTTTTTTCAAGTCATTTGTCTGCACCTCTATGGTCATGATTTTCATCATCTTCTTCTGGATTTGGTGGATCTGTAGGTGCTTAATGTAAGTAGTCTCCCAAATCTGATTATTGTGCTTTTTAAGTAAAATCAACACAAAAGAGACAAAGCAAATAACCATCATTAGTCTTGACATTAACATGATATCTTTAATCACGGTCTGCCATTGGAGCATATTTTGCTACAGTTAAGCTCTATACCATGAACGTAAGTCAGGCAGTTTTGCCCTGAACATTCTGAGTAATTAACTTCAATTTTCTAAAAGCAAGTTCATCATTCTGCAGATCAACAAGGCTCACCTCAAAAACATGACCCTTGAGGCCATCAGATGTAAGTTTGATTCCTTGAGTTCTACTGACTAGTGTTTTTCCAAGATTCCTTATATTGAACATAGCTGGTGCTTTCACATCATATCAATCTTTCATAGAAAATGGATTGACCGCTTTCTTCTTGGCAACCTTTTTGCCATCTTTCATAAGGTGCTTGTTCTTGCAGACTGTCAGGTGCTGCTCAGAGTCAAAAAGCTATTTGCGTATCCTTTTAAAAATTGGGAAGACACTCTATTCTTAGTTAATGTGACAATTGATTTCTCTAAAACTCAGTTTCCTTAATGAAATATTATATCTGAAAGTTTAGCTTTATTAGTTTATAATTTAGTATTACTAATATTTAATATTTAGTACAACATACTGTTATAAATACTATACTCAACAACTATATTTACATTATCTTATTTAAATTTCATTACACCTTGTGAGTTAGGCACTAATGTTACTACCATTTTTCAATTGAGTAAACTAAGTCTTAGAGAAGTAATTTGCCCAAACAAGGTCACAAAGCTAAGCAATTTCAGAATAGAGATTCCATCCCAGTTCTGACTACAAAACTTATACAACTCTGCTATAGTTTCTCCCTCAAACTTTTCCCCATAATACTTTTCATAAAAGCAAAATGTCACTTTTGAAAACTTTTATATTTAGAAAAATCATCATACTCCAGTTATTAAAAGACTAACCTAATTTACCCATACCTCTGTTCAATTCCTTTGAAAGTTTTTTGAAGTTAGAGTCTCTAGGCAAAAATATTAAGAGCTAAAGGAAATACATAAAATTCTTTCCCTGCTGAAATAAAACAGTGGATGTTACCAGCGATTTGACTTATTTTGAAACTGGAACTATCATCAGAGGGCCGATTTCCCTTTATATAAAACTCTATAAATGCTGTTTCTGATGATAATTTCTGTAAAGTTATAGTTAATTGTTACAGTCAAAAAACTAAATTTTTATCAGCTTAATTTCCTGCTACTGTATAGTTTTATTATGATGAAGTAGTCTGGGAAGAAAGAGCAGAGATATGATTATGGATTTCTGCCCATTCTCCATATTTTAGGAGAAAATTGAGGTCCAAATAGTTAAATATTTCTGTATCTCTTAACTTGTCATAGTACACAAGTATAAAATTAAAGGTGTGTGAAAACTGATTTTCATTTGATAATTAAGACAGTCTTGCAAATATATTTAACTAAGTTCCAAAACTGTATCAATAAGAGAAATAGATTTTAGGGCTGGCTGAGTGGTTCAGGTGGTTAAAAGAGCGAGCTCTGAGCAACAGTATCACCAGTTCAATTCCCACATGGGCCAGTGAGCTGCACCTGAGCTGAGCTGCCACTGAGCTGCCAACAGGTGGCAGATGGCTCAGCTGGTGAGAGCACATGCTCCTAACAACAAGGTTGCTGGTTAACTCCCGCATGGAATGGTGGGCTACTCCCACCCGCAACTAAGATTGAGCTCAGCACCTTGAGCTGAGCTGCCGATGGGTGGTCGGATGGCTACAGGACTTGGAGCTGAGCTAGCTGCGCCCTCCACAACTAAGATTGAAGGACAACAACTTGGCTGTTCCCCTTTCCCAATTCCCAATACTGTTTCCCTTTCCCAATTCCCCAATAATAATAAAAAACATTCTTACAAAAAAAAAAAAGGAGAAATGATTAAAAAAAACCCCAAGTAACAAAAAACATAATATGTGGTACGTAAGAAGTGCCTAATAAATATCTGTGAATAAGCAAATGAATAAAAAGATTTTATCGTTTTCATTATTCAAGTTCCCTCACAGTTCTTGAATTCATATTTTGTATGTAATCATAATGTATATATCTATAATAATTTACTTTGCTTTTTGCACTTGAGTCATAGTGTCAACAATTTTCCGTGTTATTAGAAAATATGACTATAACCTTTTAAAGTCCCTTTGAAGTTACAACAGTTCTAAGTCAGGTTCCCAAATGACTGTTAACAGGGGTAAATCCAGGTTTTGAGGGGCCCTCATTAAGGAAAAATTACAAAAATATGTTACTTAAAAATTTTTTGCACAATAATGAAAAAATATCTATGCTTTCAAGAGACCATTTGTAGGGCCCCTCCAGAGTCTTGGAGGGGCAAGTTTATTGAGGGACCCTGAATCTTCATTAGCTTCACAGTATATCTGCCTCTAACCAGACACCATCTTCATGGTGGCTATGATATAGCTTGAATGTTTTTTTAGAGGTTTTACTAGAATTTTAGAAAAGTATATCACACTTCAATAGTGTTAGAAATTCTTCCTATCCGGCTGACCTGGAATCTTTTTCAGGCCCCACTATAAACTTGGTGGCTTTTACATTATAAGTGAGCCTCTTAACTTCTTCAGGCCTCAAATTCCTCATCTGTAGAATGGACTTGATAGCCATCTCAAAGAATTACAAATGAAAACAAAGATAAAATACTTGGTAGAGCTCCTGACAAATAGTAAATGCGCATTAAATATTAGCCATTATGATTACAGCAATAATTTAAAACATTAACCTACCACATATAGGAACCTCCTGTCTCTCCATTATAACTTCCCACACTGACTGTAGATAAAATATGGTATAAAATGAATTTCAAAGTGTTGTGCAGATTCAATTTTTTAATTTTAATTTTTAAAAATATTATGAAAAGTAATAGCTACATAACAAAAGATTTGGAAAATAGAGAAAAGAAAAAAAGCACCCATAATTTCACCAGACTTATGCTATATTTTCTTGTATTTTTCCTTTATGCAGATTCCATTTTATTAAAATATGCTTGAAATAAGTAAGCTCAATTATTCTCTTTTCACAGAGGTTTGATATTATGGCATTATTATTTTCAAATACATGGCAAATCTTAAATATGTTTTACATAAAACAATTTTTAAATATCAGGTGAAAGAAAAGGTATACATTCTACTGTTATATTTCCATACTTACCGAAAACTTATATTTTTACAAGGTTACGATCCTAGCGTACAAAGAATTTAATAGCATTTTTTTCTTACTTTATATCAAGTCTTTCTCCATACTACTACACACTACTAATGCAACATTCATAGTAACTGGTGCATCTGAGAGCAAGGCTTAGTTTCCTAAACTTTTTTATACAACTGTATATGAAGAAACTAAGGCAGGCTAAGGTGTGATAAATCAGAAACTCAAAGTGAGAGCTTTTGGTTTGCCTGAAACTATAATGTAGAAAATGTAGAAAGAGAAGTTAGAACTCAGGAATTTCTTACCTTCCAACTAAATGTCTAAATCAGCAAAAGAATAAAGCATTATCAATATAATCCTAAATGCTATATACACTTTTATTTCTTCCTTACTAGATGGAGAGTGGTGGAATACTATTTAATGGCAAAAACTTGTTTGTCATGATATATATATTGGGGTTTTAGCTCTCAAAATTGGATAAACATACTCTCCCCCAAAGGGATCTTTCTTTAAAATTTAGGAAGGAAATACAAATCTTCAACATCTAGAACAACAGGTCACAGTCTGGTCATGGTTGTCTGGATTCAGTGACATTTGCTGTTGGAAAGAGGCCTTTACCTTCTAATTATGTTATTGGGTTGACATTCATTGATTTCACAGTACAAACTCTTCCTTTTAAGCTTCGTTTCTTTCTTTTTTTTTTTTTTAAAGATTTTTATTGGGGAATTGGGGGGATGGAAACAGTGCTGGGGAATTGGGGGAAGGGGAACAGACAAGTTGCTGTTGTTTTGTTCTTCAGTCTAGTTGTGGAGGACTTTGCTTCACTGGCCCAAGTTGGCACCATCATTGCGCTCTTCCCAGGTGAGGCAGATCAGTCGCAGGCTTCTGGACGGCTGCTCACTGCCGCTGCTGGCTGCTCACGCTGGCTGCTGGCTACACACACAGTAGCCCATGGCAACCCACTGCAGCAGGGGCTGCAGCCTATGCCGTCGCTGGCGACTCACGGCAGCCCAGCTCCAGGTTGAGCTGTTGTTCAGTATCTTAGCTGTAGAGGGCAGTGTCACTGGCCCTCATATGTGGGATCCAAACCGGGGCCCTCTGGCGTCCCAAGCCAGTTCTTAAACACCACGCCACTCAGCCGGCCCAAGCTTCGTTTCTTTTTAATGTTGTCCTGCTGGAGAAATTCAAGCCACATTTTAAAAATTATAAAATACAACATACATTGAAGAAACAATCAATGTGTCCATTCTGAATGAATGGATAAACAAAATGTATATACATACATTGGAATATTATTCAGCATTAAAGAGGAAGGAACTTCGGATACATACCACAATGTGGATGAACCTTGAAGACATTATGCTAAATGAAATAAGCCAGGCACAAAAGAACAAATAGTGTATGATTCCACTTGTATGAAGTATCAAAAAGACAGAATATAGAATAGTGGCTATCACGGGACTGGGGAGAGGAAGGAAGGCAAGGGGGGAGTTATTGTTTAATGGGCACAGAGTTTCAGTTTGGGATGATGAGAAACTTTTGGAGATGGACAGTGGTGATGGTTGCACAACAATGTGAATGTACTTACTGCTACTGAACTGTATGCTTAGAAATGGTTAAAATGGTAAATTTTGTGTAATTTTTTATAAAGAAAATTCCAATATAACATGTACTGAAAAGTGTATTATACATATTCATTTTAAGAAATAATTATGAAGCAAATATGTATATAATCACCACCTAGGTCAAAAAATACAATATTAGAAGGTGCCCCTGTGCCCCTCCCCATCACAACGCTTTTTTTTCTTACTGAGTAACCACTATCCTGACTCTAACATTTGCTTTTAAAAATCTGGCTGTGATGTGATAATGCAGGATAAGTTAAATCAACACTACAAAACGCAAGAGTATTTCTTCCAATTCCGGTATTTTACATAAATGCAAAAAAAATTTTTTAAACTTAACTTTTAAAGTGCTTTTTTCCTCTTGGAACTCTTCATATTCTAAAATCTATCTTGGTTCCACAGTTAACCTCACCTGCAGTTACAAAAAACAACTAATTCTGTGTAGATTTTACATTTTCATCCCTCCCGCTCTCCATTGCCTCCAACTACAAAGAAACAATGATTTAAACCCTTTGTGCCCTTTTAGAAAATTACACAGATACCCCATTGTGGAACCCTATAATCCCTCCCTGGAAAGGAAGAGATTAGCATATGAATACAAAGCAAAATGAATCCAGAATACAAAATGATCTGCTGATTTGTAAAGTTCTTGTAGTCTTAAAAATGTATTTATTTATTTCCTCTTTTTGTATTGCCCCTTTAGTGGTCTCCGGGTTAAGGAATTGAGCTTCCCCTCTGGTTACCCGGAAAAGGATTAAAAAAAAAAAAAAAGCCAACAGAATCTACGAGGTGCAAAACCAACAGATGGCTCCCAAAGCCAGTAGAATCGCCCATGGAATCTGCCGACATTCGACATGAGCTTGCTTGTCGGCGAGGAGTGTAGAAAGTGCTGTTCGCAGATTGCATGGTGAAGAGGAGAAAGCGACAGAAGAGAGAGCCATAGTGCTGACGTTGAAGGCCCAGCCCTGTGAGGTTGCACAGGGTAAGTGGCGTTGGCCAGGAGGCTGTGGCGAAGGGGAAGGAGAGGATTTGGGCTAGGGGCGGGGCCTGCGGCGTAGCGTGCTTTCTGATTGCTGGAGCACTCCTGCCAATCTCGCAGAATCGCTCGGTTAACCAGTGCGCAGGCGAGAGGCGCTCAGATATACAGAGTGAGCTCGGAGAAGCAGTCTCAGATCCTGACGGTGCAGCAGCCCGCAGCCTCAGCCAGGGAGTCCCAGCCGCTTTCAATGGAGGAGAAGCCCGGCCAGCCACAGCCTCAGCACCATCACAACCACCACCATCCGCACCATCACCCCCAGCAGCAGCAGCAGTCGCAGTCGCATCACCACCACCATTATTATTTCTACAACCACAGCCACAACCACCATCACCACCACCATCACCAGCAGCCTCACCAGTACCTACAGCATGGAGCCGAGGGCAACACCAAGGCCCAGTCAAAGCCGCTGAAACATGAGCAGAAACACGCCCTCCAGCAGCACCAGGAAACGCCGAAGAAGAAAACAGGTCTGGGAGGGAGGACGAGTGGGGGAAGGGGAGTAAGGGTGGAGGGTAGGGGCGATGGGGGTGGGGCTGGATCTGGAAAACGCGGACCGGGTCCGGGTGCGTGAGTGTATGTGTCCGTGTGTACTGCGAGTCTGGGGAAGCCCCCTTTCATTCTCCCAAAGCTCGGGCTGGGCCGCGGGGTTTGCAGCGCGCTCTCCTTCCCCTCAGCATGGGAGAGGCCCAACCAGGCCAGTGTGACCTTCCCGGCCCCCGCCCGGGCTGGAGAAAGACCCGGAGGGTCGGCCTTGGAAGTCGAACCTTATTATTCCTTTCCCGTTTACCTTCTGCGGCCCTGGAGGGACCTCAATTTGGGGGCCTTTAGTTGGGGTGAACCTAGCCCCCCAAATCCTTCGGGGTGGAACTCAGGAAGGCCTAGCGAATTCCGACTCTGGTGGTGTCGCGAGACCCTTTTGCAGGCGGCGAGGAGAGGGTAGGTGGGCAGAGTTAAGAAGTGTCCTCTCACCGCCACCTCAAGCCCACCTGTGGCCTTGGGGGTTCCTCTCGGGGGGGGGGGCGGTGGTTGGGACCCCTCGTCTCTCGGGTCATTTCCATCCCTAGATGCCCCTTTTGGGCACTGGACCCCGTGGCTCCTCCCGAGGCCGGCTCTCCGGGCCCGCTCCCCCCAGAGCCGGCGCGGCTGGAATGTTCTCTCCTCCTCGCGGGGCCGCTTCCTGTCCGCCATGTTGGAAGCCGATTCCTGTCACCGACTCCGGCCCACTGAGGAGCGGAGGGGGAAGGGTGTCGAGGGGCACCCGGCGCGGCGGAGCCGGGTGCTCGGGATCCCCACCGGCGGTCGCCTTGCTCCCCCTGCACTGCGGGGGCGCCGCCGGCCCGCGGCCCCCCTCCCCCAGTCGCCGGCCGGGTTGTGTAACCCGGTGGCTGCCGCGCGGCCCCGGGCGGGTCCCTGGGGTGAGGGGCGGGGGCGGTTGAGGTGGGGGAGGGAAGCGGCCACGAGGGGAGCGGCCTGCGCTGGGCCCCGCGCGCCGGCCGTCGCGTTTCCCGCTCCCGGGTGCGGCGGGAGGCGCGGGCGGTCGGGGCGCGGGGTCTCCAAGCGGAGCCGAGGGAGAAGGAGGCCGCGGATTGCGGGCAGCGTCCTCGGCGCTCCTCGGGGGCAGGAGGGCTGGGGGTGAGGGGGACACATCTTGGGCCGAGGCGGTGCCTGAAGGCCGGGTGGGGTACCCAGCGGGAACCCGGCTCCCCGGTCACGAGTTTCTCTGCCACAGGAACCTCATCTCCTGCCAGGTTCGCTCACGACTCTCAGGCTTTCACTTGGGCCCTTTCCTACTAGCAGTTCGTTTTTACAAGAAAAGCTTGTTCTGTCTCCCTCCACTCCCCCCACCCCCAACATTTACCTTCTGGGCATGGGTGGTATTTTTGCGGAGAGCGATTTGAAAAAAATATTTTATTGGATGGGGTACAGGGCGAGGTTTTTTTTACCCCTATTTCTTGTCTTTAAGGGTGAACCGAGGTGGCTCATCCATGAGGTTGGTTCACTACCATCTTGCCTTGGATGAGGGAGGTTTGTTTCCATTTTGAAAGGAAAGGTGTTTTCCCATTTTCAAACCGATATTGATCCCAAAACTCTTGTTTCTAACAAATGTTAAATTGAGGGTAAAAGGCGTTTTAGAAAACATTTGAGAAGAAATGAACTTAAAAGTTGATAGCCATGCAGATTTATTAAAATACAGGTTCTTTATACATTGAAGAGAAATGAAGGGAATGGTAAGAAAATGAATGTTAAACCTAGCATGTCAAATGTGATACAAGCTGTTACTGAGCGCAGGAGAAAAACTGCTTTTCTGTTGCAGACTTAATGTGACTTGAAGACTGAATTGGAATGTCAGGCCTTCCATTTTTGAAGGTAGTAGGGACTGATGGCGTGCAGTAGAAATGAATATATAGATGTGTCTAACAGTTTCTAAAAACTGTTAGAAACTACAACACTAGATCTTTTTAATGTTATGTCTTTTTCAATCTAAAAGCGAGAAAATCTTGCCTTATGATTGATTGGACTATAAGGCAGTATTACTGCTCAGCTTGGAAAATTGTATTTTGTTGGTCAGGTAATTCATCCCTGCAGGACTCCCCTCTACATATAGAAGCAGCTCCTGAGCCACTCAAGGTGGTATCCTTCAAATTAGTATGTCTTACCTGGGGAGAGGATAAAGAGCGCAAACTGGGCTTAGCAATTTTGAGAGAACATAAACAATTTGGGATGAGCAGTGTTTCACGTGTGGCCTGGTCACAGTACTGTTGCTTCAACATGCATAATGCTAATTTACTAAGAAAACAGGTTTTTGTGAAATACATCTTCAATATGTTGAGGTGGGCTCTTTTGACCCATTACCCACAAACCTATAAAGAGGAAGTTTTTCTATATCCAGAAGAGGGCGCAAGAGAGGGCCAAATGTGCTCAGCAATTTCAGTTTCTAATCCAAAAGCTAGATTTTTGCAGAGTCCATTTGAAATAGGGCTAGATGCTTTAGCATGGCGACCCTAGATAATAAAAGCCCTAGGAGTCCTTTGATTTCTTTCAGTAATTCTATAATGTTTACATTTTTCTTAAATACCCGAGTTTTAAAAAGAAAATGTCTCTCTGGCAGACTTTTTGCATACCAGCAAGGTTACCATGGGAAAAATTTTTATATAGAGAAATTTTTTTGTGATTAAAACTTGGGAGTGGAAATATAGTGGCCTCTGGGCTGTTTTAAATTGTTTGGTGATTTCTGATATTAGAGCCACCAAATATTAGTAATCTTAGGAAAAATTATTCTAGCTCATTTAAAAGTCTTGGCTTTGTTCCAGCTTAGCTTGGACATTGGAATTTTTTTGGTGTTTAAGACTGCTTACCTTAGAGATCTGGAAAGTTGACGAATGGGCCCAAGGGTACAAGCCTTTTGTAAGCCTGTTAGCAATGTTAAATGGTACATGTAGTTCTTCTCTTGGATCTAGAGTTGTATACAGGTAAATTTATGTTTGTTAAAAGTGTGGAGAGCCTCTATATTAGAACTTCCTGCTTTTTGAAAGAAAGAAAAACATTGTAGAAAACATCCTAAGCAGTGATCTCTTCTTACTGTTTCATAGTTAGAATTTTTCCATCAAAAGTATGACTTGATTGGCTGTCATAGCCTTTCAGCAGCCAAAAACTAAAATGTAACTCTACAGAAGTTAAGAACTTTTACAAAATATATTCTCTCATGGTGCAAGTTTTGTGACACTCTATCTTAGTTATGATTGCTTATGCCTTAAGTATGTTTTCTTAGGTTATTTGCTGAAAGGTAATACAGCAGAAGAGAATGCCTTTATTTGCTCATTTTGAATGTTCCCACTTTTTCTCTGATGTAGAATGAGTGACTTAAAATTATATAGTAAACTTTATTGGGAATCTTCCCAGACTATGTTCTATTCCATATCAAGTTCTTTTAAAACAGTGATTCTTAAACTTTTAAAAAATTCTTAGTATTTCTTATACTCTTATAATATGCAAAGAGCTTTTAATGTGGGTTACATATCTATTGATATTTACCATATTGGAAATTAAAACAAAATTAAAAAACAAGAATATACAAGTTCATGTACTTTTTAACCTTCACAGGCTAAAGACCCAAGAGATTGAATGAAAGTGACCAAGGCAAATTACTTGGTATTCCTGTTGAATGGCACCCCTTGCCCTGAAAAAGCTGCCTTAAATGAGAGAGAGAGACCTATTGTGTATCTCTTTCTAATGAGTTGACTTTGAGATATTTTGGGAACATTTCATAGAAAAGGAGATAACTAGTTTATCTATTTTACTAGTAAGGAAATGGGAAAGGTGGTTGATGCAGTTGAACCACCTAAGTAATAAATTGTTTATGGCAGCTGAAGGTCTTAACTTGAATACCATAACAGTTTTTAAAATTAGTTACCTTTCATTGTAGTTTTGTTAGTAAATATTTTCTTACTGCATCATTTAGGTAGGCAGTATGATGTAGTGATAGGTACCCATGTTCCAGGCAGACTGGAGTTCAAATTTCCAGTTCTTCCACTTTGTGACTTGGGCAAGTTACTTAATTTCTCTGATAGTCTGTTTACCTAAATGTAAAATGGAGAAAATACATCTTATGAGTTAGAAACATTGGGACATAGGTGTTTTGGCTTTATACTAACAGTATGATCTAATGTCTGGGAAATGTCAAAATGAATTGAACTACTTTAGAAAAAGTTCACAGGTGTTAGATTTTTGTTTGACAGAATGCAATAGAACTGCTATGGTCACCGCCAGCTACTTATGGTTTCATAGAAGTGGAGTCTTTAATTTCCTTGTAATACTTAAAATTTATCAGTGTAACTTGATTTTGCCCAGAGGGTAGCTCTGTTCTTTATTGTAAAGGAAATTTTATAACAGCCTTTTGAGAATGATGGAAAGGTTGATTTTGTTAGATGAGAGGCATGCACCTTAGAGGTCATGTTCTTTCTAAACTTGGACTTTGATTTGCATCCCTGCTTAGTTCTGTCTCTTGCATAGTAGACTTCCTCATCTGTAAAACGGGGTTGACAAATGTCTTTTGATGGAACTGTGAAATAATAACATACAAAGCTAAAGCTCATAGCATGGTGTCTAGCACACAGTACATAAGCAGTCCTTAAATGTTAGGTACTATTGTAATTTTCATATTGTAATTTTTAAAAAACTTTTTTTTCCTTCCTAGGCTATGGTGAACTAAATGGTAATGCTGGAGAAAGAGAAGTATCTTTAAAGAACCTCAGTTCTGATGAAGCTACCAACCCTATTTCCAGGGTCCTCAATGGCAACCAACAAGTTGTAGACACTAATCTGAAGCAGACTGTAAAGGCCAGCACCTTTGGGAAAGCAGGAATTAAAACTAGGAATTTCATTCAGAAGAACAGTATGGACAAAAAGAATGGAAAGTCTTATGAAAATAAATCTGGAGAGAACCAGTCTGTAGATAAGAGTGATGCTGTAGCAATTCCAAATGGTGTTGTAACAAATAATTCTGGCTATATTACTAATGGTTATATGGGCAAAGGAGCAGATAATGACGGAAGTGGATCTGAGAGCGGATATACCACTCCTAAAAAAAGGAAAGCTAGGCGCAATAGTGCCAAGGGTTGTGAAAACCTTAACTTAGTGCAGGACAAAATAATGCAAGAGACAAGTGTCCCAACCTTAAAACAGGGACTTGAAACATTCAAGCCTGACTACAGTGAACAAAAGGGAAATCGAGTGGATGGTTCCAAGCCCATTTGGAAGTATGAAACTGGGCCTGGAGGAACAAGTCGAGGAAAACCTGCTGTGGGTGATATGCTGCGGAAAAGCTCTGATATTAAACCTGGTGTGAGCAGCAAAAAGTTTGATGATCGGCCCAAAGGAAAGCATGCTTCTGCTGTTGCCTCCAAAGAGGACTCGTGGACCCTATTTAAACCACCCCCAGTTTTTCCAGTGGACAACAGCAGTGCTAAAATAGTTCCTAAAATAAGTTATGCAAGCAAAGTTAAGGAAAACCTCAACAAAAGTGTACAGAACTCTTCTGTGTCACCATCTTCGTCTTCATCATCATCATCATCTACTGGGGAAACTCAGACCCAGTCTTCAAGTCGGTTATCACAGGTCCCTATGTCAGCGCTGAAATCTGTTACTTCAGCCAACTTTTCTAATGGGCCTGTTTTAGCAGGGACTGATGCAAGTGTATTTTCTCCAGGGGGTCAGCCACTGCTAACTACTGCTGCTAATACGCTAACACCCATCTCTTCTGGGACTGATTCAGTTCTCCAGGACATGAGTCTGACTTCAGCAGCTGTTGAACAAATTAAGTCTAGCCTTTTTATCTACCCATCAAATATGCAAACTGTGCTGTTGAGCACAGCACAAGTGGATCTACCCTCTCAGACAGATCAGCAAAACCTGGGGGATATCTTCCAGAATCAGTGGGGTTTATCATTTATAAATGAGCCCAGTGCTGGCCCTGAGACTGTTATTGGGAAGTCATCAGATCATAAAGTGATGGAGGTGACATTTCAAGGGGAATATCCTGCCACTTTGGTTTCACAGGGTGCTGAAATAATCCCCTCAGGAACTGAGCATCCTGTGTTTCCCAAGGCTTATGAGCTGGAAAAACGGACTAGTCCTCAAGTACTGGGTAGCATTCTAAAATCTGGGACGACTAGTGAGAGTGGAGCCTTATCTTTGGAACCTGGTCATATAGGTGACCTGCAAAAAGCAGACACCAGTAGTCAAGGTGCTTTAGTGTTTCTCTCAAAGGACTACGAGATAGAAAATCAAAATCCTCTGGCATCTCCTACGAACACTTTGTTAGGCTCCGCCAAAGAACAGAGATACCAGAGAGGCCTAGAAAGGAATGATAGCTGGGGTTCTTTTGACCTGAGGGCTGCTATTGTATATCACACTAAAGGTAACTCATTTGTTTCCTATGCAAAGATTCTTATTTTTATACATTTATTAACTGTTGTATTAATGGTGGATTTTGGAAATTACTGTGAGATTCTTTAAGAATTACAGAGCTTAGTTGAGAATAATGTGGATAAGCAGCTGATTAATTCAGGGTCTCTGGGAATAGATAAAGTTTAGAAGGAATGTTCACTTTTCCAATTTAAAAGCATTTCTTTTGATATAGACAAGTATAATTGACCCCTTGCCTAGTTCCAAGAATAAGGAGGGGTGGGGGTGGAGAGGTGCCTGAAGGGATGGTGTTATATTTTCTCTTGAACACTCTTAAAAGTTCTTTTTAAAATTTTTCTTTGAACAGATGTTCCCTCTCCTTTGCTTTTTATATCATATGCTTCTTTTTTAGTGAGCTCACTTAATAGTTCTAATTTGCTTAAGATGAGTAGGAGCAGTGTTTTTGAGGAGTCCAAAAAGATGGAGTGTCAGACTTTTTTTTTCTCTTATAAGAAGGAATAATGGGTGCCGAATGGTAATTTGAAAATAATTCAGACAGACTACAATGGCAGGCACAATTAGCATTGTAGGGACCAAGCTCTTGGGAGGCTGTACTTCTGATTGCCCCAAAACCCATGTTAAAAAGGAACCAGATACGTTTCAAGTTCCATGCTAATAACCTTAGAAGATGGTTTATTTGCTGTATGGCATAAACTTATGTAAATCTGCAAAGTTAATTGTAAGGTTTAATGAATGATGTTTACAACCTTCATGCTTTTGAGAACAGTGGTTTTCAGTCTTCACCTTCATCCCCCCAGCCCCTTCCTAACAGAAATGCATACCCCATGCATGCATGCATGTACACACCTAGAATATACTACACATTCCTTTTTAAAACTTTTTCAATTTTTAGAAAATTATTTTCCAGTTACTATTAACATACACTATTATATTAGTTTCATGCACATATCCATTTTAACAGTGGCTGATTTAGGCAGTCACTTGCAAATTCAGGGTAGTGGCAATATATAATCATACAGTGGGTTTGAGGTAATTACCATATTCTCCTTGAAGAACCACTGCCTCAGATATCAGTAACAAAGTTATTTATTTGACTTTTAAGCAAATTACCTAGTCTAAGTACCTTATCTGTAAACTGTAAGACATTTAGTGAAGTAAATAGATGTCCTTTTTCTATTTTTCTTCCTTTAAAACATGAGAGTAAGTAGAATTGGCTTATGGGAGTTTAGGAGTAGAAATCTTGGCAGATACAATTAACCTGTCTTCACTGTTCTCCAGCACTGCCCTTTGGAAGTAAATATGAGTTAACCAGGAGCTAGCTGGATGTTTTTAGGAAAGTTAGGGCAAAAAAGAAATGCTTAGTTTCTTAAGACATGTGGTTAGTTGTGAATTAAATTCTGCCAGGGGAGTTGGGTATTTTTGGTGTTATCTCCTGTGCCATCTGCCCGTTAGAGACCATTAATTGTAAAATCTTCACTAAAGTATTTTGGTAATCGTGTGAGGCTAAGAAGATACCTGGTTGTGTTAGGGTCTCCCACAACCTGCAAAAAAATTCTGGGACAAGTTGTTGGATTAGGTGGTTGGTTGGTGTTTTTAGGCATAATTTTTATTATGGAGAACTGCAGGCGTTTTAAAATGAGAGTATTAACTCCTGTTTCTGAGTTTTCTGTGTGCATTTTCTCTATGGATAGGCTAACTAAATATGACAGCAATGGTATTTATTTAGATAAACTAAATGCCTCTATATGTGTGCAGTTTTATTTAGTTTTGCTGGTGTTACTGAAAGATTTGCTTTACTAAAGTGTGTCAGTTTAAGTTCTGTAGTTGGACATTATTGAGATTAAATTGGTATAGATTGTTCCCCCACCCCCAGAATAATAGGTAATTAAATCAGTTCAATTAGGTCCCAAAGTGGCAGGTTCTTTGAATTCCTGCCAAGTGTAGATTGGTCCATTAGGTCACTAATTTCTCTTTGAATTTGTTTTGAATCACAACCTTTTGAAGATCTGCAGATCTTTTTCATAAGTGAAGGCCTGTGTTTTTTTGTTTTGTTAAATTTTAAGTTTTCTGAAACTCTAAAAAGAAGTAATAATCACTTGGGCTTATTTGGAATGTCCTTTAAAAGAGCATCTGTATTATTTTTTTAGCTCTTTAATGTAGTCTCTAAATGTTCAAAAGTAATGTCTTACTAAGTTATTTGAAGTTAGGCTTAGAAGTTCTATGCATACCCCCTAACTTCACAAATAAGCCCTTCAACAACTTTATTTGGAAATAGGTAAGAAAGTGCTTTTTATGTTCAGTAGGAAGGTGCATCTTTTAGATTAAACAATTGCAGCCTTGGAAGTACTGCAGATTTTTAATAATTAATATGGAATGAAGGTACATTGAGGCGTAAAAAGGCATCAGTGGGAATTCTGCTTCTTGGGATTTTCCTTTAGCTTTTGATATATATTATGGTACTAACTTAAGAAATAAGACTGTTAATCTGTGTGCTATCGAGGAGCATATAGTACCATTACATAGCAGTACCACTATTTGAGGTGAGAGGTAGGTCTTCTTTTCTTATTTATCTAAAGTGAAACTTAAGAGGCAAAACTTCAATAAAGTGATATCTTTTTAAATTGATTATGAAGAAATTTAAGTATACACGAAATGGAGCCAGTAATATAATGAACCACAATGTATCCAGCATCTAGCTTGGACATTTAAAAAGCATTATCATTCTTGTTTCACCTATCCACCTTCACACTTTTTTTTGGAGTTTTTAAAAGCAAATTCAGGTATAACATTTTACTTGGCGATACTTTGAGTATGTTAGAGTGATAGCTTTTAATGCACATACCTAGGACATAAAACTTGCCTCCTTCAAAGTAGTTACTCAGAATTGTTAGTTTAGTGGAACTCTTTGATTTGTTATAGGCTTATAATATTAGATTCTAACTTTCTGAGGTGAATCTTTGGTTTTGAAATGTTTTAAGTCATTTGAAGCCAAGTCTGTTGAAATAATGTAGGTTGGTGTGAGTTGCGTGTTTGGTCAGTGTTAACTTAAACCAGGTTGATTTATCTTGCCCTGGCTAACATTGCACTGAAGGATATCAAGCATCCAAAATGCAGACGTTTTGGAGTATTCATTAAAAATAATTTGATATGGTCAATTTTACCCAGCAAATAGTGATTCAAGGGGGATGAATAGAATAAGATTTAATTTTTGATGGTTGGGGTGAGTCAGCGTGAAAGCTGTCTGGCATAAAATATCCCTGAGGCAACTCTAGGCTATTGCATGAAATTTTAAACATTTGTTTCCATTGCCTCCACAGGTGGCAGGTTATTGGTATAAGTGATTTGATTCACTAGATCTGGGTTGGGCCCTGGAATTTAAAAAAAACAAAACAAAACAAAAAAAACCCCACAAATTTAACTCACTAGATGGTTCTAATTGTCATCTATAGTAGGACTGGGAACTCTGGGTCTAGAGAACTTGCTTTAACTTCATCTTTTATTTCCCCTTTTCTCTGCCACAGTTTTTCTGTACTACTAAAGAGTTGTGCTATAATTTGTGTGTGTGTGTGTGTGTGTGTGTGTGTTTTCCCTTCTTATGTACCTACCGTAGGCAAAGTACTTTGTTTAGTTATGTAAGACTTACTTTGACAGGGTGAGTCTTTCCTTTAAAGAACTAAATCAAGTAGAGGAGAAAACAATATACAAGTTTACAAGGTAAAATTTTAAATGTCATGAGGATACAAATAACTGGGAGATTTCAGTGGAGAAAGAGAGAATTTAATGGAGTAAAAATAGAGAGCAAGTGCACAGTATGTTTTCGTGGGAAGCAGCCTCCTTGAAACGGTGCTGATGGATAGGGGACATTTTTTACTTATGGAAATACAGAGAAGAGGAAGATAAAGAATAGAAAAGTTGGAGAATCATGAGTAAATGTGAATATTGGAAGAGATCCTCTTTGGATGTGCTGAGGGGATGTAAAAGAGAAGGAAGGTAAGTTGCTGCCAGATCTTGGAGGTTTTTAATTTCAGTCTGGAGGCAGGGGGAGTTATTGAATATCAGAGAGATAGGCTGGTGGAATGAAAGTAATTTAAACTAACAGAATAGGGGTTTTACTGCTGCTCTTCCTAATTCCTGTGTACTTGGGCAAATCATTTGTCATTTGTAAGCCTGGGTTTCCTGATTTTATAAAATAAGTATATCAGCCTTTGTTTTGTCCTATCAGATGGTACTCAAGTGCTTTAAAAATTGAGTTGGTATTAAGCAACTGACTTGTAGATCTATGTTCAGGTTGGTTAATGTACCAATTTGTAGGGTAGATTGGAAGCCATTTTTCTGATGACTAGAAATGGAAGATCATTTAGACTTTTGGAATAGTCCAGGCAGAGAAATAAGAAAGATTTTCTCCTTGTATTTGCAGTCATGTGAATGTATTTTTTAAAAGTTTTTAGGTTGGGTAAGGGCAAGAGGGAACTGATAAATATTTCTACGTCTACAGGATTTGGGAAACAGGATATGAAGAGACAAGTTATGGTTACTCAATAAAACTGATGGGGACTGTGTACAATTTAGACATTTGTTCACAGAAGGAGCTGAATATTAATTTTTCTCCTTTGACAATACTTAATAAGTATTTTCACCTTCGTTTCATTACAATTGTGCCATGTTTTCTTCACAGCTGTCTTTCTAATAATCTTATTAGTTAGGTGCCTGCAGATTTTACTTTGGTTTCAGCCCTAGTTCAATTTCCTAGATTTAGGAAAGATCGTTTTCTTTTTTTCCTCTATGAAATTATAGAAATGTATGTAACAAGTAATTCTTATGATAGAAGATCCTTTTTTCCCCCAATGACTTGCCATTTTAACATCCATACTAGGTGCTTGATTTCTCATTAAGTCTGCTTTATGAATGCAATAATAATGAATTTACTTTGGTATTAGTCTAAAAGGTAACTTGTAAGGAATTTATAGAAGCTAAACTTGAACCCTTAGATTTTATTAGCTTAAGTCCTGAGGGTGAGAGAAGTAACCACCCATACTATAAAACAGAAATTGTCTATTTCTATTATTGTTGTAGCAGTTTCATTCCAAGCAACTTCTATTTGATATTTTACTTTAAAAAGTAAACTGGATTAGAATAGTGTAGCAGTAGAAATGAGCAAAAAAACCCAGAAACCTTTGGGTTCTAAGTTTCTATTGTGTGTACTTAGAGGTGGTCCAGACAATTCTGTTTAGTCTGGTTTGGTGTAGCTCTAAATTGGGAGTATAGGATTGAAATTGATACATTGAAGAGTTTGTTAAGCATTCACCGAAAAGGTGGTGATTTCTAACTACCTTGATCAAATTTGCTGAAAACGTGTTGCATTTCTCTATGGGTACAATCAAAATGGAAAAGAAAGAGTGGGGAGAAATTTCAGACAGACATCTTTGCAGGTACAGTGAGCTGGTTGAAAAAGAGGAAATCAGAATAGCAAAACACGGTGTTGGTAAAGCCAGTAATCATCAACAGGTGGGCAAATCTGGATTAGGAGGGGGAAAAAACAGAATTGAAATTTGTGTCGCCATCCCTGCTGAATTTTGCAGAATTTGATGTAAAATGACTTAAAGAGTTGGAAGACATGATTAGTGGTAAATTGATCTGGGGGTTCTCGATTGTGGGAGTCACGTTGTTTGGCCTTACATTGGATGTTTTCTTTTGGGGGGTGGAGGGAAACATTATGTGCTTTTAACTGTTTAATGATTTTTTAAAAAAATGTTCTATTCAATTGTAAAGGAAAAAAAAAAAAGCCTCTACTTGACTTTCGCCTTCTTAGCTTCAGTCTTTTTCTTTGAAGGATTTTTTAGAATTAAATGCTGAATCTATTTGGTTGGACCATATGAAATTGCTGTTTCTTTAGGTCAAAAAAGGTTGAATATCAGCAGTTTCAAATAGTTCCTACCTACTACTAGTTATATTCCTGACTGATTTATGAGTAGTATTCATTCAAATCAATATTTATTTATTTCACCAAGCAATGTGTGAAGCAATGGTGATAAATAGGTGAAAAGAGAGGGTTCATGTCATTAAAGAACCTCTAATAGGAAAATATAGATGGAAAGAAATATAGTACAATAGCTCTGTCAAAAAATATACAAAATGCATTTGGAACATGGAGAAACCCCTAAGGTGGATGGTGGGTCAGGATCTACTGGGGAAGGATTCAAAAAACACAAGTGGAAGTTGGCTTATTTATTGTATAAGGAGAACCAGAATATTTTCGGTAGAGGAAATTGAATGTTTGAAGATTGCCAATTATTCAGTTTGTTTCAAAGAAGGTGAATGGTGCAAGTTTAAAAATCTTTAACTTTAGTCATCGAGCTTATTGATGTGTACCAACCAGTGTGTCAAATGCTAAAAATAAATTTTATGCAAGATGAACACGGATCCAGTCTCCCTGTAGGCAGTGAGAATCTACTGAAGTGTTTTGAACGTTGTGGTCACTTTCAAATTTATATTTTAAAGGAAGAGAATGATAGCCATGGTGTACAAGACAGGAAGTGAGGCTTGATTGATGGCAGAAGAGACCAGTTAAAAGACAGCTACAGAAATGTTCATAAGATTCCACTTCTTGGACCAGGGCAATGGCATTGGGCTAGAGAAAAAGGGATACATAAGTGACTAAAAAGTTGCAAGTGTCTTAACTTTAGGTAAGAATTTGTGTAGTTGAACCTGCCCTTTCTAAATTTTCTAGTTTGCGTTTCCTTAACTCTACTTATTCTCCTACTTTCTACGTTTTCAGTATAACCTTTCTGATATTCTCTTTTCCTCAAATGTTCATGTTTCTTCAGTCGCCTTTTCATGCTACTCAAACTCCTCTGGGTAATCTCATCTAATTCTATCACTGTGTACTAAGTTTACCACTTCTTCATCTGCTTTTACTCATATTTTCAGTATCACCACTCCAGTTATACATATATAAAACTGAATTCATTGTTTTCTAAAACCTGCTCTTTCCTGCCTTCTTGGTGGGAATGAAAATATAACCCTTATCATTAGGTGATATAGGTCATCTCCAACATCTCCATTTTTTTCTTTTCCATCTCTAATACAATTGTCCTAACAACTTTTGCAATAATGTTTACTGGGCTCTGTATTGTCATTGCATCCATTTTCTTCAGTTGCCTCAAGGACTTGTTAATAATATTTAGTACAATAACCTTAGATTTCTTCAGTGGTTTTCCTTTGCCTATATGATTAAATAATAAACTAATTCATAGATGCCTTTGTGCTCTGTCTTCTAGAAAAGCTGCCTGCTCTACTAAGCTCGCAGAGTTAGAGCTTTTCTTCCTGTTTTTGCATCATCCCTAGCCCCTATTAATGCCTTTTAATCCACTAGGAATTAAGAATTTGCAGGTAATTGGACATTTACTACAAGAAGCATTATGATAGGGAGCTATGTAGAAAGTAGTCTTCTTTAAAAAATTGAATATTCAACTTCATTTGATTAGAGGCATAACTAAATATTTGAAAATTTTGATACAGTGAAATTTCAAATTTGGATGGTGGTCTAAATTACAGAATTTTAACAAACTTGCCTACTTTAGTATAGCTTAAGAGCAGAAATCTTTACTTATGTTAGCAGGTTTAGCCCTGTGGCCATTTCTCAATAACTATTTGCATAATTGGATCCTGTGATCTGTCTTTTAAAAGAACTGAGAGGTTGAAGACTGTGTATGTGTGTAGAAGAGGGAGGTATTAAAAGTAAAAAAAATTAATTACTGTGTTATGATTTTGCATAGTTGAATGTTTCTTCTGTAGCTTTTATACTCTTCATCTGTTCCACTTCTCTTGTGATAGTTAAAATTATACAAAGCAACTGATTTCATGTTTAGAATTGGAATCGAAACTTTGTAGCCTAAAAGAGGGAAAAATGTAATTCACTACTTTCCTAAGTGTTCTCTAGCCTAGGTTCTTGTTAGTCTCAGTAGGGTTGTTTAACATGGCATGTAATCATGCAAACAATATTTGATTAATTTCCCTTCTGATTTTAACTTTGTTTCATGGAAACTTTTGAATTCTAATCAAGGGAGTCAAGTAGCTACTAGTTATAGAAGTAATTAATATTACATAACAGGAAGGAGAATTGCAATCCCATTGCACTACACAGATAATGCTGATTTATTTCTTATGTAGAAGCTAGGCTGGCCAATGGCTAATTTTTTAGTTAGGTCCTACTTTACCCTTTTCCCTTCTCAAGTCATGATAGATTTACTACTCCAGAGCCCATATTTGAGGGTAATAAAACTTTTTTTTACCAGAAATCATTTAAAATCTGTAACATTAGAGTAAAACCTAAAGGTGAAATGTTCTAGTTTAAGTTAAGGAAATGATTCAATCCATTAAAGAAAATGGGTGTTTGCAAATACAGTTGGCCCTGGAAAACATGAGTTTGAACTGCATGGGTCCATTTATGTGGATTTTTTTCAATAAATACTGTCCTGTTTTTCATCCACAGTTGGGCGTCTGCAGATGTGGAGGGAGGACTGATTGTATACATTGATATATGCCATTTTATATAGGGGACTTGAGCATCCATGGCTTTGGGTATCTGCGGGGTGTCCTAGAACCAATCCCCTGCAGATACCGAAGAACAATTTAAGATTGGGAGGAGTCAAAAGTTATACTCAGATTTTTTACTGCACAGGGGATTGGTGCCCCTAACCCCCACATTGTTCCCAGGGTCAACTGTAGTTACTTTTGTCTTTATCCTAAAGTAGTTTGGTTGTTCCTGTGACTCGAGTATAGTCACCCCTCTCCCCTCCCCAAAAAGGGCAGGGATTGGTTGGGGTTTGCTGTGAGGAAGAGAAAAGGAAATGTTGCAGCTTAGGCAGGCTTAAAGAAAAAGTTTGTTACTTTTTTTCTCAACATACAACTAAGTATAGATTTATCTTTGCATTAAGTAAACTTAAAATGATGAGCATCAAAGCAATCTGTGGTGTACAGAACTCAGGAATTTATTTGTTGCAAAATGTGAGATTTCTGTACTTTAAGTAAAAGAAAAAATGTTGGTTGTGTTGTATTAATTCTTCAGTCAGGTCAACCAAGGAAAGGCTTATCTTTGAATTTCTTAAAATAAGCCATTCTGAGATACAGAAATTTGTAGGATAACAGCTCTAATGACTTACAGCTATTTCTAATTGTCTGAAACTAATGGAATTAGAAATTATTTTGGAGTGATTAAATGTGAGTGCCTTGACTAGAATTCCCTTTCTGGTGTATCTTTTTTTTCCCCCGATTAAATTGGTTATAGTTCTCTCCCTTTCTTAGATCTCGTAGGAGAGAGGAATTTTCCTGCTAGTCTGTGGATGGGCATCTACCCAGCAGTTTAAAGGCCATAGCATCCAACTAAGCTCTTGGATAGACCAAGTGGCAACCAGTGCCTTATTTCCCAGTCTTGGTTTAATCAGAATTGTTGTGATATCTTTAATGGGATTTTATCTGAATAATTACTTTGATCATTTTGAATAATTAACCTATTGCTCCAAATATCTAATCCTGACAAATTTTCAGAAAAATCTTAGCAGTTTTTTAGAAAGTAAGTTTGATGGGGGTGAGGGAAATTGGGTAGGGAGAGTGATTTTAATTTTAGATCTATACACCTATTTCCTCTTAGCCTCGGGGAGGGATTATGTTGTACCTTAATTACAACCCATGTCCAGATATATCCTATCTTAATAAGTTCCAGTTTTGTTTTTCTTTTACTATAATTGGTTACTGATAAATATAGAAAACAATTACACAGAATCCAGTTATATAGGATAGTCACCTTTTTGTCTTTTCAAAATGGTAGTTGTATGGTCACAGGAAGAGCACTTAACTCTCAGTGTTACTTACAGCTCATTCCTATTACTAAGTAGTTTCTGTTTACATTAACATCCTAATAGAATAGTTCCTTTTATGGTCCAGTTCTTAGGTTCTTGTGGTATGATAGTCATCTACTGTCTTATTGATCAAGATTTCAAATATCCCCTCTGTGAAGCTTTCTAGTATGCTTCCAGGTAGTTTTTCTTGCTTTCTTTCTGTATGTCACTATAGTTTGGTCATATACATATTTTCCTTATTGTAAAATACCAAAGTAAGCACATTATAGATAATCACATCTGAATGTAATTGGAGCAAATGAGGATTATGTGTTATTAATAAATGGATGTGGATAGGATTTTGACCTTATGTGTTAAAATAAGAGTAGGTGTGGTTTGAAGAACAGAACCATTTGCCTATAAGCAACGAGTTAAGTAAAATTTTAATAAGGCATTTTAAACATCAAGCTTAATTAAACAAATTTGATGAATGCTTCATTCAGGAGACTGGGGCACCTTGTTGAGGGGTGATAGGTTGCCCAAAAATACTTGATATTTTTAATAAACAATTTTTAATAGTTATTGTTAGAGATGTATAGAGAAATATCATTTTATGAATAGCATGCTTCTGTATATCTTTGCTGTTTGTGTAGACAAAATTGTTCTCTTGGCAATTTGATTTCTGATAATTGACTTTCTGTCATCAACACTTAAAGCAATCTGAATTATAGGAAGTTGTAATTATAAGAATTGTCTGAGCTTCGTAGAATTGTGCTATTTCAACCCTACCTTCAGCCCAGCAATAATCAGTCTAAGTTTTTTAGACTTAAAACCTTTAAACTTTGTTCTACAAAACTCAGTGTATAAAGTCATCCTCTTTTTTTTCTTTGCAGAAATGGAATCTGTTTGGAATTTGCAGAAGCAAGGTAAGAATGAATGGTTACCTGAAATGTTAGTACTAATCACTAATTACTATACATTATTTTTGGGTGGGAATAACATGAATAGTGGTCTACCAAATAAATAGATTTTGTGTTATTTAATAACTGCAGTCAAAAGGCACTAGCCACCGTACCAGGACTACTTAAGGATGGGGTAACACTGTGAGTGAAAAGAATATGAGAGTACTCTTTGTCTGCTAGGTGAATAACATGAAATTTTCTTTTGCCCCTGATGGTGAAAGTAAAACAGACCATAAATATTTTTAAGCCAGGAAATTAACATGAATAAGTGTTTCCATTTATGGCCACTCTTTATCTGTATTTGTGTGACCAGAGGTAGCCTAAGAAGTGAAATTCATAGTTGAAAAAAAATTACCTGTGTTAGAAACCTTATATGGGCTGTATATTCTCTGAAAAGATGTTAGAAATCTAAAGAGTATCAAATTAGCCTCCTTCACACACACACCCCACCCCCAATAAATAAGATGTGACTTGCAGGAGAGCACAGGGACAGGATAATTCACATCTGGATTGTTTAGGATTTTCGAAAATTGAAGTTGATTATCTTAATTACTGTGTGCCTTCTTTCCAAATATGTTAAAATACGGTAGTGTGAAATAGCTGAAATTAAGTGAGAGATTTGGTCTGGAGAAATAATCACACTAATAGATTTGGGCTTTCAGACCCTGTGACTGAATTATATCTCACTCCCCATCTACTTTGCTAGTTAATATGAGTGGATTTTAGATGAATGTGAAATTCCTAAAATTTTAGAACTTGAAGGATGTTACAAATTCTCTTCAGGTAGGAAACTGAGACACAGAGAAATTACATATAAACTAGAAAGTGGCAGGACTAGAATGTAGGTTTTCCTGATTTCCCAACATTGCTCCTCCTTCCCACTCACTCTTGTTCTAGAGCCAGGTCTTTTTTGTCTAACACAGCGGTGACCTGACGATAACTAGCAAGCTCTTAAATTATTGGGTTGTCGGGAAAGTCATGACGTATTTTTTCTGTTTTTCGTTGCAAAAATGCGTCATGACTTTTCCGACAACCCAATATTTTGAGTTGCTCTCTGTGTCTCTTTAAAAGTTGACCTCCGTTTTAACTGAAAAAAAAATGGCTATTAACTATTAAGAATGAGCATTATTTTCATGGTAGGTTGCTAGTGGATGGCCCTTGGAGTCCTAGAAAGGATGTTGTATATCTCTGGACTACATTAGATTGATTCTTAGGCTTAGGTGAGCTTGAGTTCTTCAGTATTATTTTCAGGCCTTTATACTTTTCATTAGGTGACAAGTTTTTTTGGTTTTCTATTTTTTACTAAAGCATGTATACTTTTAAAAGTTCTTGGCTAGGTAGAAGTAGTATGCAAAAAAATCATTGCTTCTTGAGAAGAGAGGAGCATACAGCTAAATAGTAGGAATTTAGAATAACACTGGAGTCTTTGCCCAGATACATTCTGTTTTATAACCCAGGAGAACCACAGGTTTTTGCTATTTCTGAGAATAAAGGCTGGTGATGCGATGGGAAATTAGTAAGGAGGAAACAAGTCATGATTAAGGTTGAACTGGTAGTTTGGCCAAATTAACTTAACCTGAAGTTTTTGGTGCTAGTTGTTACTTGAACAGTTCCTTACTAGGCAGTCCATACTGGTTAAAATAAAATTTGACTTCATTTTGCTGAGAAGAAGAAAAAAATAAATTCAGGTATTTATTTTAACATTGGATTATGATGATTTGAGCTTTTTTCTTTGTCTGCTTTTTTCAAATGTACTACTTTCATAATCAGGAAAAACACTTAAAACTCTTGTTAACTGAACTCAACTCTAATCTATAGGAGTTAAGGCCCTCATTGGCTGGAGGACCCTGTTGCTGGGAATCCATTGGGATGCTGAACTATTGGGTTGAGAAAAAGTGGATCACACATTGTTAATACAAAGAGGAAATGGTCTTTAAATTGTATTTTCATTAAAAATGGGGCAGTTTTAAATGATGATGGTTATTTGGGATTTGTTCTTAGAATGTGGGCATTTGGGGATTCCAGACCTTATTTTTATTTATGCATTTATTTTTAACCTTCCCTCCAGATCCCAAAAGGATAATCACTTACAATGAAGCCATGGATAGTCCAGATCAATGAAGGACCAGACTGCCTGTTTGTAACCTTTCTGCAGCATTAGAGCCACCGTTCATGGGGGACACAAGGCTTTTATGCTCCTAGATCTCTTCAACGCAGCAGAGGAACCATAAGTAGAATCACAGGATAATATATATACATATATATATATATATATATATACATATATATATATAGTTATTTAAAAAAGGCAACTGAAAGTAATTAGACTTCTTAAGGAATCAAATTTATTTCAAGAGACTACACATGGTTATTTAATCTCCGGTACTGAATTAGTTTTTTTCTTTTTTTTCTTTTTCCTTTTGTTAATTTTTGTTTTTAAGTGTGAATGCAAGTGGTTAATGAATATAGACTTGTTAACAAGCGTGGTTCTAAAGTTCCTGCTGTCATCATCTTGGGCAACAAATGACCCGCTGGAAAGGCAAATCCACTTAAAAGATTTCTGTATCTTGTTCTGTGACTAATGTGATACACTAATCACGGGGAACCCAGATTGATTCAACATTTCCCCCACGCCTCCCTTGATCTTTTGGTTATCATTTGAGCCCTGCGAGAATGCTGGATAAATGCTTTGAAGTTTGCAGGGGTGTATTTTTTTAGCGAATATGATTTGCATGTCTTGCCAGGAATTAAGCAGCCTCTGTGGGGTATTGGGGAAATGTTTTATTTTTGTTTTTTTCTGGGGGGGGGGATAGGGGAGGGCATTGAAGTTCTACAATTCTGGAATAGTTGGTGGTACATAATTCACTTGGCTTCGGTTACATATTGGACTTTAACAAGTGAAGAATCCATGAGTGTCATTTTAAAAGAAGTTACAGAACAAACAATTGGCTTTAGAAATTTAATATGGAAAAATACTCCTATGCCCATATTTTAATGTAATTGTATAAGTGGGAGCAAAAATATATTCTGCTTTTCAACTGTAGGTGCTCCAGACTTGCTCTGTCACTAACACTAAATGTGCTGTTTTCCGTGTTTTTCATCAAACATCTAAAGAGAAACTTCTGTACCTTTCTGTAAATTCTCTTTTAATTTCTCAGAATTACCTAAAAGGGGAAGAAAAAATTCCATGAAAACTATAAAACTTTTCATGTTTTTAGCCAGTGAGGAGGTAATAAACCCTGCCTATAGAAGGTGTGTTTTCATGCAAACTATACTTCTGAGCTTACTATCTTCTAATTATATCTTAATAAATATATTTTATTACTAGAGCAAAATGGGTTTTTTAAGGAAAATAATGTGAAATTCTGGAAATTTTCTTTTGGGCAGAGAAGAGCATTAGCCCTGTCTTATCATCACATTGCCATCCTGTTGCACTGCAGCTTGTATATAGCATGCTAAAATAAGTTTTTTGTGTGTGTGGAGAATTGAAGGGTCCAATTTAAGGTTGGGTGATGTTAGTGGCATAAAAACAAGTTCTCTGGCCTGACATAGCATCACATCACATGCACACGCACACGTACACACGGGGAGAGAGAAGAAATTAGTATATCCATGTATGTCAAATACAAGTTAAAATAGCAGGGCATTTATATAAAGTGTAGTCTTCTAATAAAAGTAGACTGGATCCCCTGGGGTATTTGGGGAGAAAGCAACTACTTTCGTTCAACCCCTTTGCTTAAGAAATGTCCAGTTTTGAGCGACTGTAGTATGGATGAGTTTTCTTGTTTTGTTGACTATTTGAGGCTTTTAACAAGTAGTTTGTCAAAGAAGCTGTTGGATTCAACATAGAATAGAGAAAATATCTTTATAGTCTGGATATCTGCCCTGCTTAGATTTTAAAAGTATAAGCATGGATTGCCAATTCCACTTGATGTAAACAAAACTTTTTATACATTTTATATATATATATATATATATATATATATATATATATATATATATATATATATATATATATATATATATATGAATAAATAACTTATTGTATCAGTCCAGGTTCAGAAACTTGTGGTAGGCCAGTTCCAGATAGTTTCATTTCACCTGTAAACTGTATCACTTTTACTGATAATTGTAATTTTCCAATGTATAATATGTTTACAGATGTGCCCTGCATTTAGTCTGCCTTGTTCCTATTTTGATTTTTGTTGAGTCTCCTGCCTGCTTGCCAAAAGCTAGGATGCTTCAGGCTCATGTACAATTGAAAGTAGAGGCATCCTTGAGCTTTAAAGCATTGAACAAACTGGAAAATGCAACATACCACATACTGAAGTGAAAGAAGTCTGTGTTTTTGTGTTATTTTTTTTTTAATAAAAATTTTCAAAGTTTAAAAAAAAAGATATAAGGTTGATTAAAGCAAAAAAGGCTCCAGTTTGTTTTATAGGTTTTAAAGTTCTGCTGTGTGTTCAATTGCCTTGTGTAACCACTTGTCGCCTTAGGGCCAGATTCCACCCTCACTCCCATGCCCCACTCCTTTTTTTAAATGTCCAATTTGCTTGCCTGGAATTTTAAAGCTCTTCTGTCTCACAACTCACAAGAAACTTTCTGGGTTTGTGACATACAGATGTTGAATGAATATGTATTTTAAAAAGAAAGAAAAAATCAGCCCCTATCTGAATCGGGCTTTTTAAATTTAGAAGCAACACTTATAAAATATCTCCAGAAAGCTGTTGCTTTCCTACTTCCCTTCCATATCCCTCAGGCCTCCATGTTTAAAGAAGCCAAAAAGAATGTATCCCTTCTGTTTGTCCAAAGGTTTTTGAGAGTCTCACTTCTAAATGAAACAATGCAACATTTCGCTTTGATTTCTCCACTGAAATTTCCTTGATTATATGGTTAGAGATATGTAGTTAGAAATGTCTCTTAAACCTTCTGGGAATCCTAGTGCCCCATCATATTAACTGTCAGTATTTTTGGGCATTGGGTTAATGAACTTAATTGCCTAGGAAAAGCAGGACTTTGGGACAGATATCCTTTGTGCTGTTTGGTAACATTTAGCTCTACTTGTCGAAATCTTTCTCCTTAGGTCCTCACACAATTCCTTACAGAGCACTTATTAAAAAAAAAAAAAAAATCTTAAGAGTTGATCTGTTTTCTGATTATTTTTGTGTAAGCTTCTAAACAAACATCAGCTGTGATTAATTTAGCACATTTAAATAACATTAATGTGTTATTGTTTGGTATAAAGAATTTTCCTTCAACTCAGAGTATTAGTACTGTAGCATAAACCAAATACAGTCTAGAGGGGATTTTTAACATCCCTCCATTATAAAGACTGAAAAAGGTGTGTGTCTGTGTGTTGAATGCTTGTGTGTATGGGAAAGGAGATACTAAAAATTAGTAAATGAATGTGTGAGACTATATTAGTATTCAGAGAATGAACTTGTATTTATTTTGTGCCATTTGTTTTCATTACACAGAATAAAGTCAGGTGGTTTTAATCCTTAAAAGGGTAGTATTTGAAAAATGGCACTAAGAATGAAATCATGACCTATTTTTTTAATAGCTATGAAGATACTAATTATGGGTGAAGATTTCTTTTTAAATCTGTCTTGATTGTAGGCTTCTGTGTCACATACCACTCTCGTAGATGTCTTGAATAATTCCCCTTCCCTACAAAAGACAGGGTGTATTTATCTCCTTATTCACCCCCACTTTGCCGAACTGAAGTTAATTGCATAGCCTTTCCTCTGACCTCCTAGTAATGAACTTTCACATAAAGTGTATTTACAGCATCTGTAGTTAACCCTTCCTCCTCTACCTTCTAGGAGGGGATAGATAATAACTAGGAATTTGTTAATGCCAGTTTGTTTTTTCTTGAAATAAATGGCTGGAGAAGTTCTCTCCATTTTAGAATTTTGCTCTTCTCCTTAATCACCTGCTTAACCTAGTCATTCAGAATCTGCAAAAACTTTATAAAGGAAAAAAAGTGCATTGTTTTTCAATAAGTTTCTAGGGAAAATATTACAAACCTCAGTTAAAAGAGTGTTGTCCATAATACAAAATGTGTGTATTCACAAAACATTACATAGCAGCGGTAGTTTTGTACTTGGTTGTTAGGCTTGTTGCTAACCCAGTCAGAGGCATCTAATGGTTTATCTTTCACTATAAACTTTTTTAAACATAAAAAAGCCATTTAGTGTGAAGTGGTGTATGTCATGTACCAAATGGCCACAGGCAAGGAAATATATAAGAGGACTTTTACTTGATTTTGAATTTAGCTGAATAAGAAGGGAGTCATTCTTTCAAGGCTTTCTT
Source organism: Hipposideros armiger (assembly GCF_001890085.2). Taxonomy (NCBI): domain Eukaryota; kingdom Metazoa; phylum Chordata; class Mammalia; order Chiroptera; family Hipposideridae; genus Hipposideros; species Hipposideros armiger. Next base: position 3,933,066 of record NW_017731458.1, on the reverse strand, counting down.
CTTTAGAGAAATAGATTAAAGCCCTCATTTCCAAGGATTATGAGTATAGTTATGCCACTGGACCATATTTCTCAATAACACATGATCCCTCTTGTACACCTATGCTAACTGCAACACTCTATAGTGGAACAAGTACATATTTTGGACAGTAGTTTTTATGGTTAGATATGTTGATGCTGCACCAGTTGGTTTAGATTTTGATCAGGCAGTCAGTCCTACCTAGGACTTAACTGCTGGGTTTTTGGTTTTTTTTTTAGCTCAGCCATCCTGCCACCTGTTGGCAGCTTAGCTCGGGCCGGGAATCGAACCAGTGACCTGTTGCTCAGAGCTCACACTCTTGAGCAAGCTCTTAACCAACTGAGCCACTTGACCGGCCATAACTGCTGGGTTTTAAAAGGGTAGGATTTGTTCATCTCCTCACCCCCAAAGTATTCATATTTGTTTAAAGGAGAGGGGACAAGACTAGAAGTATAATAGCTGCTCTTAAGTTTGCAGAGACACATAGAGGTTTTAGTTTTTAATATCATTATTTTTGTTAATGTAATTGACAGCACCAGGATTCTTTTTTGGTGAGAAAGATGGGCTTCTGCTTTGAGTATCAAAATGTTTCTTTTTAAATATATTTAAATCTGGTCAGATGTGAGAACCGGGACCACCCCTGGGTTGGTTTAAAGAGTGATGAATCATTGGCTCCACTCAAAAGCATTGCTTTAATGAGTTAAATTTCACAGTTTTGCTACTCAAGAAAGGTCTTCTGAATATATAGTGTTTTAAGTGTCTGTTAATTAAAACACCCAGTGAAGCTGGAATGGTATGTTGATTTTGCATTACAAGAAGTGTCAAATAGCAGTTATGGGCTAGAAACCTATGGAACGGCCATCCCTATGTGATGGGATTGCTGATTCAGACTTCCCTGTTTATTCATACAATTTTGTTTATGTCCAGAGTTCTAAAGCCATTTTATAATACTGCAGTATCCCTTTTCTACAGCCTTATTAAAAAAACTACAAACATTTATTTTCCACTTCAGTTTCACTTTCATTGTATATCAAAGTTTAACTCAACAGACCAACAAACCAACTTGAGGTAAATTATATAGTTTTCCATAGATCTTTTTTTCCTCAGGTGCTAAACAGAGGCCCCCAAAATGGATACTGCTTTAGTAATGTCTGCATTATTCTTAAAGTATTTCTTTTGCTAGGTGTAAAGTTTGGTGTTGACGAAAATGGTTAATAACATGTAAATACGAATGAATGCTTTTAGTTTGCCCGTTTGTCTATTATTAGTCTTTTATCCTCTATGGAGGAGGATCCTTTCATGATCTTGAATACATTTCATTACGTATTTGTTGCATTTTTAGAATGAAAATACAACTGTTTTCTGTCTTGGATTAATCCTGCTGCTGCTATGAAACTGAAAATCAAGAATGTGATGCACTTTTTACATTACGATATACCATACCTTTATAGGTTGCTTTGATACCTTTCCTGTAGCACAGCCACTAACAAAAGTGAATGAATTTAAAAATTCTCTTTGGGAGGGAATCAGTACAAATAACTTTATGGTATTGGCCTATGAAGGATAATAACTTAGGAAAATAAAAATTTTGTTAGTATTACACTTTTTGGCCTTAAAATGTCTTCTACTACTGAAAATCTTTTAAATCTTAGTTTTATTTCTATTGTTTCCTCTCTGCCTCAAACAAGAGGAGTTGGAAAGAATGGCTTAAATGGAGTAGTATCATTGGTTTGTTGCTGATCTATTTTAGAAAGAAAACAATTGTCTACTATATAAGCTGGGGACTTCTTTTTTTGTTTGTATACAGAAGAAATACTGCCCAAGCCAGTCAGATTTTGTTTAATCGAATCAATCAAAACTCCAATTATTCTGCTTCTCTAGTATATTTTTATTTAGCAAAGTTAAACTTTAGTAGGAATGCTACTTGTCAAAAGGAAAGTCATTTCTCAAGCACATACCCAAACTTGAAGGAGATTAAACCCAAAATAGTGGAGGAAGAAAACACCAAATGGGGTGGAGGAATATGAGAAAGATATGTGGTCCAAAGCTATCTGGTTATATTTTGATGTTGCCAATATTGCAAAGCCAAAATTTTAATTTGCTTATTTAATATATTTGTTGGCCAGAGATCTATTTTTATATCAATGTGCCTTGCATGTATATTAAAAAAAATAAACATTGGAAAGGCCATGTAGTAATGCCTGAGATAGTTGATGGTTCTTACCACCTCACTAATTTTTATGCAGTATGAAATGCTCATTCTATCGCCCAACTGGTGCTCTCTGTTTAAAGTTATAGATCTTGTCACAAACTGGAACTATTTTATAAACTGGGGAAGTGATTTGATTTACATTTTTTGTTGTTTCTTTTTTCTTAGTCTGTTAGTGGCTGTTCTGTAGTGGGAAATAGTAAAAGGATTCTTCATTCCCTTTCCCTCCCCCCCCTCAGTACCTTCTTCAAGTAATGTGATGACACCATTTCTTGTGTGCTTTGAAAAAAGTTTCAGCTTGCAGTTTCCTTGAGTGTTATTTAAAAAAAAAAAGTGTTATAAAAAGCGTTGTTTGCAAAATCTAGGGAGATAATGGAGTCCGCTTTAATTTGAAATTCGATGTGAGCTATGATCCAAGTTATTGGCCCTTTCCAACTTTAAAGTTTTTTCTTGTTAAAGCACCTTGCTTAGAAAATTTTAAATAATGTCTGCAACAATTGTCTCAAAATAACGAACTGTGCAATTCTTGTCATTAAAAAAAAGATCTGAAACTCTCCCTAATGTGACTTGTTAGTTTCTCTGTATTTTCTGCCAGTGTAAATGTGAAAAGCTTTGCTTGCATTACGTTTTAGAAATGCATTTTGCACACTAGAATTTTGCTGAAGCTCCATGAAAAGGTGAGATCTAAGTAGATGAATAAAGCTATGCACATGTTTTGAAAGTTTAATTTGTGTGTCATTACCAAAAGTGACCTATTATTATTTTGCTGTTCTTAGCTTCACTTTCTTTAGAAACATGACTCAGTTATAGTTCTGGACTAGCTCATCAGTGGAACTAGAAAAAAGGAAAACTGACACCTATTTTAGTAAACTTCAGTTTAAATGAGAGCTTGACCTGTATCTACTAAAGGGCTTTTCTTGAAACAGGGCAGTTATATCAATTTTACAAACTGTTGGATGCACTTCCTCAGTGAAATTTTTGGTTTATTTGTTCAAATAGAAATGGGAAATAATTCAAACTAAAATGGAGTTCTGTGACAATTTTATGACTTAATAAACCTGGTGTAAAGGTAGGATAACCTTTTTACCTTTATCACTTTAGCATAAATTTGGTTTAATGAATGAATGATTGAGATTAGAATCATTAGGTTCTTTAAAGATCTAAGCACAGGTTGTTTTAAAGATAATGTATGTCTTTTTAAAATTGCCCAGTTAGAACAAGTTTAGAATTTGGGCAAATTTGGTTAAATTGCTGCAGTCTGCATGTACTAAATAAATAGCCTTACTTCACATGGTGTACGTGTACATAAAAGATTGTGTAGATGTACTGGCCAGGTATGTCAATCATCTTTTAAAAGATTGTTTTGTAATCTCTTAAGGACCTTTGTAGAAGAGGCTAATAAGTTTTAAGTAGGAGATAATATGAATGGTATTTCCCCCATGCTTCTAGATATAAAAAATATTTGTTTTATAGGTTTTTCCTCTGTATAGAAGAGGGTTACTTCTCTGTCATCAAGTGTGCGCTTGATGTATGTTGACTTTGAAAACACAGCAAAACCCTTCTGTATCTTCACTGAAAGTAACAGTTAAAAACTAAGTCTACTAGTCAAGACTCGAAAGGTGGCCTCTCATGCATGGCCTTAAAAGGCATAAATGTATAATAGATGGATGGCTCTGGCCATCTATTAGCATCTGTCAGTAGTTCACTGATGTTCAGTCTTAGAACGTATTTGGAGGAGCAAAGTAATTTCTGTGTCTTGTGTGCATTGGCATTTAGGAGCTGAGTTACGTCTTAATCTGGAGGAAAGGATAATTAGTGGACTACAATTATGTCAGAATGTTTTTCCTTCCCTCTCGCAATTAAAAAAAAAAAAAGAATGTTTGTTTTGCCCAGTCAAAAAGATAGGCCTTTTCTAGATAAAAGAACAGTGGCCAGAAATTTCCCCTTTTGCTAAATGCTTAGGTATTTGCCATAGCTGTTTCTGATGTTATGGATTCTGAGGAAGTGTGAGTTATGTGATGATCTCCCTTTATTAATGTCTTACTTCATGTTCAGTGTTTTAAAAACACAAATTACAAACACTCTACATCCATACCCAGATTTACTTATTTTATCAGAAAAAAAAAAACTTGAGAACTTTGTAGATCAAATTAAGAGACAATAAGTGTACATTGTTGAATAAAAAATTTTCAAGTTTCTGAGATGTTTGTGTTATCTTTTGTGTGCTTTAATTATAAAAAAATTACTGAAAACTAATATTGTGACATTGATATAATGATATTTTTCAAAGGGTTAAATGTACTAGTTTAAGTCTTAAATGTACCATGGTCATATGTCATGAACTTTTTTTATAAGTGCTAAGATACTGCCAGGCACCATGCTAAGCTCTCTGCATGCATTATCCCATTTATTACTCATGGCAACTTGAAGAGTTGGGTGTGTTTTTATGGTCTCCTGTTATGATTATATTGAGTCTTAGGTTAATTGACTTGCTCAAGGTCACCCAGTTAATGTGAAAAAGTCAGTATTTGAATACAGAGCCATGTGCATGATAAAAAGAGCCTGACAACTTTAGCATACACTTCCAGGCCCTTCCCCAAAAAAGTCCGATTCTATAGGTTTGAGGTGAACAGGTTATTAAGGTGCTTAGAAATGGCATGTTGATTGAAAAACCAGCTGTGAGAGCAACTATCCTGCCTTTCTGCATGACATTGAGCCTTATGTTCTTCCAGTTGAAATAAGAAACCAAAATTGAGCTAAGCAATTAGAATAAGTTGCCAAGATTCTGGATTGATTCATAACTTTATGTAGAAATATGTAGCAATGCATATTTGAGAAACTTCCTAAGTTTGTTTAGCATTGATTTGTCACAAGGTGAAAAAAATCAATGCTGACATCAACATTACTAGAATAAGAGATGAGGAAAAAAGATGCAGAAACATTTACCAAGAGTGTTACTATAGAGACCAATATATTTGGGTTATATATGCTTTAATGTTATTTGAGATAGGGAATAATTGTCCTTGGCCTGGTTAAGTGACTTTCAAGGACACAGGAAATTGGGGGTTTTATTGAAGCTTGTCTTTAAAAATTCTCAGCCACAGAAGTGTGATTCCTATAAAGCATGGTAGTTAATCAAATCTACAATTTTTTTTAATGACATTTATTGTGGATTTCAGCAGCTAACATTTGGAAGCAATGTCTGTGAGCAGAACATAAATCTCATTTTAGATTGCTTAGCAAGGTCTCATGCTTGAGGAATTCTCTTAGAACTTTCAGTCCACTACTGTTGGATTCGGCGAATTGATTGAACCTGCGAAGTCTGGGCATGAGAACCCCACTCTCTCCAGTGTTTATAGTCTCCTCCATGACAGTCACATTCCAAGATATACTGATAGCCACGGTATCCAGGATACTGGTAGCAAACCCAGCTAGAAAATCCAAAGCACGTTGGATTATTAAAACTAGTTAGGAACCTGGTGAGCACCCCAAAACCTGAGCCTTTTTGCTCAACACAATTGGTATGGAATGCTTTGAGGCTTAGAAAGTGTGCTAGGCACCATTTGTGAGCATAATATGGCTACAATTAATTGAAAATTAACCTTGATCATGAAAAAAAGATACAAGGCTAGTCAACATAAAGGGTTCCATAGAGGAATGTCTGGAGGAGAAAAAAGTGGTTTTTAATGGTGGTTGGTACCAAGGATTTGAGATTCAAAATTATTAACGAGTCGGACAGCCATACCAATATGATGTTGCTGTATGAAATTTGGTAAGACATGACCATTGATATATTAATGTTCATAAGGCTTACCACCTGCAAGAGTTACTTTGAAATGAGTTCCAACCCTGTTTTTGCACTTACGCCCCACATTGTATCTTCATGGAACCAACTTCATTGTTGAACCAACCCATGCCTTGCAAGGAGGGGTAGTCATCGCAGATCTCCCATTGGCGTCCAGTAAAGTTTTCTTTCTCAAAGATGGTAATCCTGGACTCCTTATGATTCTATAACAGAAATTTTTTTAAAGTTGAGTACCAGTGTTATGGCTATCTTAATTTTTTAATTACTATATTTTTCAAAATAAAAATACTCCTTGTTTACAGAAGGAAGTACATGATACTGATTATAAAAATATTTGAGGCAATGTGGAGATTTATAAGAAAAAATTTACCCATAATCCTGTTTAATCCAATTTAATACCATAACATTTAAAATGTACAAATAACTGATATACTTTGGAACACGAAAGACTAATGAAGAAAATATAACAGCAGAAAAAAATACTTGGAACACACAGCCAACCAAGGGATTAATATTCACTAATGTAGAAAAACATCCTACAAATTAATAGGGAAATGTGTGTGTGTGTGTGTGTGTGTGTGTGTGTACAGTGTTGGAAATAGTCTAAAGTCCAGTAGGGGGTGTGAATACTACACAAACATTAAGAAGGCAGAAACTAACCTATATGAAGTACAAAAACAGTCAAAACTAGCCCTGGTGATAGAATATGGGGAGGAGCAGTTGACTGGAAAGGGACACTAGGGAACTTTATAGGACGATGGAATTGTTCTATATATCTGAATAGGGTGCTGGTTGCATGGGTGTACATATTTTTCAAAACTCATGAGCATATACACTTAGGATCTATGCATTGTACTATGTGTAAAGTATACCTTAGAGCAGCGGTTCTCAACCTTCCTAATGCTGCGACTCCTTAATACAGTTCCTCATGTTGTGGTGACCCCCAACCATAAAATTATTTTCATTGCTACTCTAATTGTGCTACTGTTATGAATCGTAATGTAAATATCTTTTAGTTTTCCAATGGTCTTAGGCAACCCCTGTGAAAGGGTCGTTCGACCCCCAAAGGGGTCGCGACTCACAGGTTGAGAACTGCTGCCTTAGAAAAATGCGGAGTTCAAGTGAGATGAGAACCCATTCAGATAGGACAGTACTTTAAGATCTATAACTGTTTAGATCTGTAACTGTTTATAACTTCTTCACTACTTGAATTTTGGAGGAAATTACATGATATAGACAAATATTTGGAAGCCCAGCCTTACTCCCCTAATATAGGGATCATTTTCAACAAACCCTTGAAGATTACCCTGCTTCTGCTTGAACTCTCTGAAGACTTTAGAAGCACCCTAGTCTGATGCAGAATTGAATAATGCATAGTATTAGAAATAAGGTTATTATGAATCAAAGATAAGACTGGAAGACTTTGCCTGTTTCTTTGGTCATCCCCCCTTATTGAAGGGTTACTTCAGTATTTCCCTGTTTCTAGGTAAAATGTTACACAGATTGAAATTCGGCCAGGGATTTACTTTTTACTACAAGGTGAGTGCTCTCACTAGTTATCCTACTGCACTTTTAAAGATTTGGGCTGAGTGTCCACTTTCTGCCACCTATAAAAAGGACTTTTATTTCTTTTATCTTATTAAAAAAATTTTTTTTATTGGGGAACAGCCATGGTCATTGGTTACACATTGCTTTCATGCTACAATGGCGTAGTTCACTTTTAAGGAGGGCACAGCTCACAGTGGCCCACATGGGGACCAAACCTGCAACTTGGGTATTATCAGCACCATGGCTCTAACCAACTGAGCTAACCGGTCACCCTGGCCTTTACTTTTAGCTTAATAAAAATACCATCTCGGGCCGGCCAAGTGGCGCGATGGTTAAGAACTGGCTTGGGATGCCAGAGGGCCCCGGTTCGGATCCCACATATGAGGGCCAGTGACACTGCCCTCTACAGCTAAGATGCTGAACAACAGCTCAACCTGGAGCTGGGCTGCTGTGAGTCGCCGGTGAGGGTGTAGGCTGCAGCCCCTGTGGCAGTAGGTTGCCATGGGCTACCGTGTGTAGCCAGCAGCCAGCGTGAGCAGCCAGCAGCCGCAGTGAGCAGCCGTCCAGAAGCCGGCGACTGATCTGCCTCACCGGGAAGAGCTCAATGATGGTGCCGACTTGGGCCAGTGAAGCAACGTCCTCCACAACTAGACTGAAGAACAAAAGGACAGCAACTTGTCTATTCCCCTTCCCCCAATTCCCCAGTACTGTTCCCATGCCCCCAATACCCCAATAAAAAAAATCTTAAAAAAAAATACCATCTCGTAGAGAAAAAATCAGATGGCAGGTTTAGAAACAGAGGGAGCAGTATGTTTTTCTCTTTTTTTACTTTTATCCTTCTTCCTGCCACATTTCAGCAAAACTGATCAGAAGTAACATGTCAGTCCATATGCATCTTCTCTTGCCCCATTCCCCATAGGCACAGAAGTAACAATTTCAGAGACTCACGGCTGAACAGATGGGGCGGAAGGACATGAGGCGCTCAATGTGATAGGCATTGCTTCCACTCCAGGCATCCCAGCGAGGGTATTCTCCTCTCTCCAGGATAAACTGTTGCCCACAGAAGCTGGTATGCTCATAACCAATCCAGCTGCCAAAGACAAGCAGTGGTATTTTGTTTGCAGTGTTCAGAGCCTATGTGGCCTCCGGGAGAATGCATCTTTTGTTTTAGATGTTAATAGCGAGGTAAAATATCAAGGCAGTTCCAATAGAGCCATATGAAGTAATACGTTTATCCCAAGAGGTTGGGAATGAGCTGGCGACTGCGCTAAGCAGGTTTGTTACTGTGATATTTGTTTTGGGATTAGCCACTGAAAGGGTCTGGTTCCTGAGTAATAACCTGAGTAATCGTATTAGCAGTCTAAACTTCTATTTCCTCTCTTTCCAAGTTACCTTATTTACTTGGAGCTCCAGGTTCAGGATAAAAGTGACTGACTATTGCTTTGGCTCCAGCCAAACCTACCAGCTTCTTCCTTAGGGAGCAAAGGGATAAACAGGCAGCTGATGGGTTACCAGTCTCTTGTTTTCCTTGTCCCCGGGTGGGTTCTTTCTCCTGCTGTTACATACCTATACCTTATTTATTAAAACACCTCTAATCCATTTTTCATAACCAGGGTCTCAGTTACTGGTGACACCTTAAAGTCTTACTCCTTTGAAAGGGTTCAAGAGCTCTGTGTTGCTGGTGAGCAACTTGGGAGAGCCTATCCACATGCAAAGCCAGTCCTGCCTAGGCCAAAAGGGAGTCCTCTCCCTTCTGTGTTTCCAGGCCGATGATAAAGACCTCAACTACGCCACCAAGAATCAGAAGACAAAACAAGAGAGCGTCTTCCTCACCAAGGAGATTAACCATCAACAAGAAACTCCTGGAAGGCTTACTATAAACCAATATGGCTCTCAAGCCCTGGGACTGAGTTCCTTTTCTCCACAGAGAAATTAGTTAGTGGTGTCTGCTTTGGGACACAGAGGAGGGGCGTTAGCTGTAGAGGCTGCCGTTTGACAGTTTCCTCTCTTCTGCAGGCAGGAAAAGCTCCAGGGGCCTGTGGCTCTTCTGAGGTAGGTGGCAGCCTATAGGCTCCAGAAGCCCAGATCTCATTACTGTCACTGCCCCACCCAGTGACATATATTTCTTTAATTCCCCCCAAATTTAGTACCAAGCCACTAAGAACCTCATGTTCCTTCTAACTTTGAGTTACTGAATTCCACATGTAGTGATTTCTTTTGAGATTACACCCGTCTGGAGGAACTCTCTCCTGGAAATGATTAGAGTCTGGGGGAACACCTTTCTTCCCTGATCCCCACCTTTATGGTCCCATGTCTGTAGGGACTGGAAATAAAGAGGCCGGAGGTTCTACTGAGGTCCATACTCACACGCCACGTTCCACCTTGAGAGATCGGACGTTATCAAAACTGCGCTCGGAGACATTTGGGCAGGAGCTGGTGAACTCCAGCCTCTTGCCCTGGAAGTTCTCCTGGTCATAGATGGTTATCTGAAATGGGATTAAATGGGAATCGAGAGCTAGAATGTGGTACATCAGGAAGAACAGAGGTCCTTGTCAACAGCGTAGCATGTGTCTAACCCTATGCTTTCCATCATTTGTTGTAGCCCAGGATACCTGATGAGATTTCGTCCAGTATAGACATGGTAGGAAGAGGTTTGAATTAATACCACTGGGTGGTGGTATTCGTATGCGCAGCCTAAGGATGAGGTGTGGGGGATTGGTTTATGATAGAAATGGTCTGCCAGGGAGGACAGCGGGCCCAGTGGACAGACCAAAGACTCAGGCACTTATCCACCATGCTTCGTGCATAAATGTGGCCCAGAGGCCAGGATGCTGGGAGTCCCAGGGGCTCCCCGTCGATTATTTCTTAGCTTCTCCAGCCACACCTGCTATGAAACTTAAGATGCAGAGAGAGAGTTGTAATAAACCCCTTTCATGCCTTGAACTAGAACTTGGCTCATGAACCTGGCTCAATTTTCCACGTGATGGGGGTGAGCTTACCTTCCATGGCCCCACAGACCCTGGCATGGGGTTGGTTTGAGCCATCTTGGTGGTTGGAAAGGTTTCTGGAAGGCAGAACACACATCAATGACATGGCCTCTGGGGTGGGGGATGAGGTGATGGAGCACAGGGGAAAGTAAAGGAGATTTGAAAGTAATAGACTTTGGTTGGGATCCTGGCTCTGCCTCTCACTAGCTGAGTCTCAGTTGTCTCTCACCAGTAGCGCTTATACGTTCAGGGTTATTGTAAGGATTAGAAGCAGTATAGCATGGCACAAGCATCATGTTTCTTGATAACTGGAGCTCTCCTCCTCTTGCCTGCCTCCAGGCGCCCCCTACAGGTGGCAGCATTCCCTCAGTCTCACAACCTCAATATAAACTCCTTGGCCAACCATCTAATCCAGACCCCTCATGTTACCAATGTGTGGTCTCACCCTCAATAAACTCCTCACAGCCCTCAACCTGACTGGCTGTGTATGGCCACGCTGCCATCCCCTCCTTACTTCTTTGTCTTCTAGGCCTGCTCAGCTTTGGCCTTGCATCCTCACAGAGACTGCCGCTTTCCCCAGCCTGCAGCGACTTGATTTCTTTCCTGATTTCTAGCACTCATCACAGGACTTATCTGTGTTCCTATTGAATATGTCCTGGCGAACCTTTCAATTGCAGGGCCTGGGTCTCCTGAGTGACTGATGTAGCACCAAGTTGAGTCCATGTTGAAGCAGTGGTACATTGGAGGCAGGTGAATGGGTGCCATTGAAAAAGACTTATTGAAGGAAAGTGAGGGGGAAAATGAGGATAATAATAAACACTTAACAATGGCTCACTGTATGCCAGGCTCTGTTCTAAATGCTCTACATGCATTAATATGTGTAATCTTCATAACGAGCCTATGAAGTAAGTACTATCATCATTCCCATTTTACAGATGAGAATACTGAGGCTCATAGAGGTTAGGTAGACAGAAAAGATGGTAAGAAGAGTAAAGGAGGAAGGGAGAGGGGAGGCAGGTGTACATCAGGTTTCTTGACCCGTTTATGGCCCTTCCCTCTGGCTGCTATCAGGCCCAGGGACTGATGCATGTAAATTCTGTGATATAGCTTTCCATTCTGAACCTCTGAATAAGCATGTCACAGACCTACCGGTTCCTCCTGATCCATACCTTCCCCTTGTGCCCCAGGAGCCTGTCATTTCTTGGGACCCCATTCCCCCTCCCAGCCAGGATCCTAGCACTAGGGCAGTGGTTATTGCCATGTAAGTGCCTCCTCTTGGTGTGACAAGAGAAGGCTGCCTCCTCGCGGAGTTCCCCTCTTCTGCAGCCACCCTAGGAAGCTCTGACCACAAGGCAGGAAAACTAGGCACCCTCCTGGGCCTGTCTCTGCAGGGGGAAAAAAGGAAGGGCCAGGGTACCCCTCAGGACTTGACTCACCCAGCTCCTGCTGTACAGTCTGGGTCGCCATCTGGTGCCACTTTCTCTGTGGCCCTGCTCTTTATAGCCCTGCAGACTGATGGTCTCTGGCTCTGTCAGCACTCTTCTTTCACTCTGCTTTTGTTTTCTTTTTTTGATCCCCAAAGCTTTGGTGGCTGAGCCTGCTGGGTAGGCATCCGTCAGGCCTTTGTTTAAACTCGGGAAACAGAAATCCAGACAGGCCCGGTTGCTGTGGGTGAGGCTGGCGGCTGCACGCCTTGGCTGCTGTGGTCCTGATCTCAGAGCAGCTTGGAGGTGAAGCCAGGCCTCTGCGGGAGTGTTTGTCCCCTGTCCTTCTCCAGCGTCCTCACACCACCGAAGGACCTTCCGAAGACCCCATGTCATAACGCACACATTAAAAGGCACCTCACTTCCCATATAGAAAACACATTTTTTGTTGTTGTTAAAAAAATGTGAAGGATTATTACAATTCTGAATGTTATTAAGAAAAAAAATGGTTCACTCTATTCTTGGAAACCTTTGTTATGCTATATGTATATATAAATATGTAAGAGTTCAATTCAATTACAGTTGACTGGTAGACATGACTCTCCCTGTAGCTATTTTATTAAATATTTACTCGTTTTAATTTTGCAGTTTTCTTTTTAAAATTTGGAGCCAATAAATCTTTTGGTGGTTTTGAATGTACTGCTTTAGGCCCTCAGTAGTCTCACAGGCCCTGTAGTACCCTAAAGGGTAAAATGATTTTTCTCTGGAAGTTCAGGGCACTTGGCAAAGGCATTGTAGGGGAGTCATGGGCTTCCCCGGGGGACCTGAAGGGGAGGATCACAGCTACTGTGAGAAGCAGGAGTGTGCAGTGGGTGGGGAGGGCTTCAAGCCTCTGGCAGATGGGGTTCAAATCCCAGCTCCCCTCCAATCCCCCAAAAGGAGTTAACATCTGCCTGACACATGGTAGATTTATTATTACTTATCACCCTACTCTTTTTCTGGTAACAGATACTGAAGAAAATCTCATAGCAGCTTGGGGAGAAAGAAACTTTTCCACGTGAAGTTCTCTCGGTCCCTCGGCCAATCTCTCCAGCCTGTGACTCGAGATTCATTGGAGTTCCCTTTTCTCAGAACCAAAAATCACAGGGTGAGTTCTGGTACGTACACAGGTATTTGTAGATGTGGGCAGAACATTTCAGACATGCAGATCTGATGCTAAGCATGAGGCACCTCCCCAGGACATTTCTGCTGCTTAATTAATTGGTGATGTCTGGATCAATGGCTGGCAAGGGACAGAGTGGCCTGATGATGACTGGCTCTGGCCAGCTGGTGGCTGTGCAAGGGCTTAAGGCATCAGCTGTCCATGGCTGGTGGTTCTTCCTCACCTTTCCTTCCTCCACCGAATTAGGGTCTCAAGGAAACACTTATTTGGTCACTTGTTCATTCATTCATTCATTTATTCCCTAACCCCTGGACTGGCTTAAATACCCTCTCTATGTGCTCTGATGGAAGCCTGTACTTCTCCAATTATTGCATTGATCATGCTGTAGAAATTACTTTAGAAGCTAGAAATATTGGGCTGCATGGAGAAGAACAGAGGCACTTGGGGCTCAGGAACAGAACAGAACATTTCACTGTCAATTTTTATGTAATTTTGACTTTTGAACAATGTGAACATATTTTCTATCAAAACCAAGTTATTTTTGAAAATAAAGAAATGGAATGCTTCATTATCTCCTTCCTCCACTAGACTTCACGTTCTGTGAAGGCAGGGACTTGATCTTTCTTGTTCATCGTTATGTCTTCATCTCTGGGCACAACTCCTAGCTCAATAAACAGGTTTTGAATAAATGAATGACATCCTATGATGGGTTTTGTGATTCTGGGGGCACAGAGGTAACCATGATATAGCCCATAGTTACCTTGCCTACCACTGACCTGCTTATGTTGTAATTGTGCTTCATATACTCTTGGCATTTTAATTTGGGAGCTTTATACCCTACTGAAGAGTCAGTACAGTGAAGACTGATGGAGCTAGTATTTTTACTTTTGCAGAAAAAGTAGAGCTTTTTTATGTTTGATTTTGAAGCCCAAACACACATACATAAAACTGTTGTGGGGGGCAAAAATCAGGGTTATTATGCAAACAATTTGCCAGTATCCATCCGATATTCCTGGAGTCATACACAGCCCCAGCCTGTCTTCCCTCCACTTTCCTCAATTACCTTAAGTCCGAGGAAGTTGCAGGATTATCAGATCTCCAGTGCGAACCATCATGCTTTCCAAATATCACCTCAATATCGTTTTTAACCCAATTCTAGAGGATTCCCCCTCTCACATTGCCGGGAACTGTTGCTTCACCTGCTTGCCCCATGCTGGTTCTGGCCTTGGAGTTCTACCCCTCCCTCCAACCCCCATCTCTTCCCAGGAAAGTCAGGACATAGCCACTCCAGAAATGGAAACAGAGGGAGCAACCAGCTTGTAACCCTTTCTCCCAAGCTGAGTTTGGATCTCTCCTGTTCATCCATAATAACAATAGCTACAGCTCACTGAGCATTTACAGTGAACCAGACAAGTGCCTCCTTTATCCTCACAACCATTCCATGAGGTAGATCATTATAATATACCCATTTTACAGATGAGATAACTGAGGTTTTGAGGGGCCCAGGTCTGGGCCAGGAAACCCAGCAGGGACTTGAATGCATGTTTATCTGACTCAAAGCCCATAATCTTTCCTCTGGGCAACCTTGTCTCTCTGATGTAAAGTAGGATGATAATATCTACTTGACCCACCACTGAAGGGAGATGAAGGTGTTCAGGGTAGCATGAGTACTCAGTTAGAGCTCAATAAATGGTAACTATATTATTAATTGTCCCAAACAGATACCCATCGTCGGTCAGATTTTCATAGAGACAAGTGGGAGCAAGCAGCAAAGATTTTAGAAAAGTTATCAGATTAAAAAAAAGATTTTCTTTGAATTTGGAAAAGACCACATTCATTCAGTTTTTCTTTGTTTCTAATATTTTTCTTTATTCAGTTTTAGCAGTTCATTATGTCAGCCTAATTTTCCAAAGGGCATTGATTTACTGGGGACATGGATTTCAAAATATGTTCTCAGTCCACACACTTATTGTGCAAGCTGGTGGGGCAACTGGCTGTCCAGTGGGATGCGCTATTAGATTTGGAGGGGGATGACTGACATTAAGGGAGATGAAAAGACCCCCAAATGTAACATTCAGTTTGAACCTTGGGCTCCTCAACACTTGGGCTACATGCCAAGCGTGGTAGAGTAGATGCTCAGTAGAATTTTGTGGATGGCTAGAACCCCCGGCCTTGCCTAAGGGCCCAGGAAACCTCACAGGATGAGGCCCAATGTGGGAGGGTGAGGTCATGGGGCCAGGACAGCCCCTGGACTCAGCACTTTGTGGCAAGAACATAATGAGGCTGAGCAGGCAGGCGGCTGAGTAGCACTTCTGTTGTTTGCGAATAAGCAGGATGGGTACAAAGAAAAGGGCCCAGTCAGCATTCAGCCATCACCTACCTCCCCCATGAGGGGCTGCTTCTGGGGGACCATGTGTGCCCTGTCCCTTGCCACCCTTTTAAACAAGCGGGGGAGCCAGTGCCTGAGCAGCCTGAGAAGGCATAAGCACTGATCTTGGGAGGCACCTCAAGCCTCCAATTCTTTCTGAGTACTTTCTGCGGTCATCCATTCCTCTACTTCCAGGCATAAATGGGTGCTCACCTGCATGGGGTGCTGTTGTCCTAAAGGCCCAATCTCCCTAGCCTGCTTCCTCTGTATGTAACTGGCTTGAGGAGCCTAATTCAGTCCATTGAATTTTTTGATACTGCAGCGTAAGTCATTTCCTCTCGACTGGAACCCTATGTAACTGTTAGAAAAATAGGACTTATCGTACTAGGTGATGTTCAGCCAACTCTCTCCACTAGAGCCAGACAGTCCAACTCTGTGTGTCATTTAGAGTGATCAGATTTTACAAATAAAAATACAGGACACCAGTTAAATTTGAATTCCAGTAAATAATGAATATTCTGTAGTATATGTAGGTCCCAAACATTTTTTTATACTAAAAAATTATTTGGTGCTAAACCATTCGTAGATGACCTACTTTTGAAGGTCAGGGTTTCATAACATACATAGCAGAGCAGCTCCCTTGCTGGGATCTATTGAAAGTCAGCCCTCAACACAAGGGTTTGTTAAAAAAAAAAAATTTATTTGGGCATTCTGCGTTTTATCTGCCAACCCTAGGTTCCTCCCACCTTTATCCGGAGCACTCTGTGATGCCCTCTGCCAATCTGCTTCTCTTTTGTCCTCTAGAGACCACAGTGTAAAAAGTAACCATCTTCAGGGGCAGCTGGGTGGCTCAGTTGGTTAGAGCACGCGCTCTTAACAACAAGGTTGCTGGTTCAACTCCTGGCATAGGATGGTGGGCTGTGTCCCCTGCAACTAGGTTGAAAACTGCGACTAGACTTGGAGCTGAGCTGCGCCCTCCACAACTAAGACTGAAGGACAACAACTTGCTTGACTTGGAGCTGATGGGTCCTGGAAAAAAACACATTGTTCCACTATAAAGTTTTAAGAAACAAACAAACAAAAAGTAACCATCTTCAGAAAGCCTACCCTGGCAGACCAGCCGCCCCACAACATCCTATAACAAAAGGGAGAATGAAAGACAATTAATATGTCTTTACGTATTTTCCCAAATCTTATTTAATCCTACCAAACCCTATGAGATATGCTTAACTAACCCTATTTTTCAGTAAAAAAAAACAAACAAACCAGACTCAGAGAGCTTATGTTACTTCCCCAAGTTCACAGCTGGGAAGTGGCAGAGCCACGTATCAAGTTCAATTCTCTTTGGTACCAAAATCTGTTATTCTTTACCATGTTGCTTATAGGAGTCTCTTACCCTTCACTTGTGTGCCAAGCATGACTCACAGGGAGTAGCCATAAAAGCAACTTTATTTTCATTTCCTCTGCCCCTTTTGTTTCTTCAGTGGGGCTAGTTTCTCTTCCTTGCCCTGGATGTAAACTCGGGCAGTCCTATGAGATTTTCTGGCCACTTTTAGGTAATACAAAATTGGATGGTTACTTTAAATCACAGAAGACTGTTTCAATTTTCAATGACAATGTTCAGTCCACTGTAGTAACCAAAACTTCCGTCTCCATTCAAAAGTAAGTCTTCTCTCTGCTACCCCAGAAAAGGACCTGCTTTAGGCAGAAAGCCTGCCCCCAGGGGAAAAGCACTCTTTTTTTTTCTTTCTCCCACTTACTCGCTGGTGTCTGATCCTTCCAGGGTTGGAGGGAGTGGGAGAGAAAGAAGACCAGGGCAGCTGGGTGGCTCAGTTGGTTAGACTGCGCGCTCTTAACAACAAGGTTGCCAGTTCGACTCCCACATGGGATGGTGGGCTGCGCCCCATGCAACTAGATTGAAAAGGGCGACTGGACTTGGAGCTGAGCTGCACCCTCCACTACTAAGATTGAAGGACAACAACTTGCTTGACTTGGAGCTGATGGGTCCTGGAAAAAAACACACTATTCCCCAATAAAGTTAAAAAAAAAAAAAAAGAAGAACATAACATTTCTTACTTGATGGTCCTGTGGAAGATGGTTTCACACTGTGCCTGGCAACTCTTCAAGGCTACCTGTCTTAAGGGGTACTTGTTCATGGGATGGCCCCACTTGCAGTAAACTTGACTGAGGTCTATGAATTTCCACTATGGCTATCTTTTCTTCTACAGCCCTTAGGCAACCTGCTGAGGACCCATCAACCCTCCAGGAGTTTTAGTGGACTAAATCTGCCCCAGCCCCATTCCAGTTCCTTCTGAGGCATAAGCCACCTCTGGTCCATGAGAAAAACTCATACGTACTTTACCCAGGCACATTCTGGTGTGTAGGCTGATCCTTCTACAGCCTCCTCTGCTTGGCCTCATCCCTAGCAGCTGTCCAGCTCAACCTCTGACCTTTAGATCTCTAACTGCCAGGGACCCATAACAGCCTTTCCAAGTGGGCCCCTAGGAGCCTTCTCCTTTGCCTCGATGGGAAACTCTTTCACTCCTTCCCCTGCAAATAAAAATACAGGACATCTGAGGTTCACAGCACAGCTTTCTTAAAAAATTCTCTTCCTAGTTTTGTCTCTAACTCCTTATATCCTTGGGGCACGAAGGGAGGGTTAGGAGCCATCAAATCAGTTCTCAAATACCTCCTTTGAAATGCCTGCAAAGAGGCCTGTCACAGAATTCTTTTTGGTTTCTGATATCTACCCCTTTAATGTCTCAGCCAAAATTCCATGTTCACGTCCTGTGACATGCGTGTGTTACGTCACTGCTCTCTTCACGCTGCTCACCCACCTATCTTCCCTTCATTCCCAGCAGGAGACCTTACATCCTATTTCATCAGGTATGAATTCCCTCTACTCCCTGTCCCTGGAACTTACAGTACCAGCAGTGATATCTATTTCCATATCCACCCTTACCTCTTCCCCTCCCGTCCCAGATGCCCACCAATTCCTGTCCTGGATAACAAACCCTTCCACCTTTCTAGGAACATCATTTAACCAGGTAGACCCCTCTTGTCTACAGTATTAAAAAAAAATAACTCCAATATTTTATTACAAAAGTATATGTAACTTATGAAGTCATATATTAATCAAAGATATATAATAAATATTTTTACAAACCCAGCAGCCCTACTACCCAGAGGTTACCATTTTCAACTCTATTAGCTTTTCTTCCGGTGTTCATTGATTTTAGGCATTATATACTGATTTGTTATCTTGGCAGATAGGATTTTAGCTTTCTTCCCCTCCCCACTTTTTTAGAGATACATTACAAACTTTGCTTAAATCCATATTCAGTGAACACATTTCTGTGACTCTGCAAATATTGTTTACTACTAGACCAAGTAATGTATGATACATTTCCTTTCCAAAAAAAGAAACTTGGGCCGGCCAAGTGGCACAATGGTTAAGAACTGGTTTGGGATGCCAGAGGGCCCCGGTTTGGAGCCCACATATGAGGGCCAGTGACGCTGCGCCCTCTCCAGCTAAGATGCTGAACAACAGCTCAACCTGGAGCTGGGCTGCCATGAGTCGCTGGCAACGGCGTAGGCTGCAGCCCCTGTGGCAGTGGGTTGCCATCGGCTACCTTGTGTAGCCAGCAGCCAGCGTGAGCGGCCAGCAGCCAGCGTGAGTGGCCAGCAGCCGCAGTGAGCGGCCATCCAGAAGCCGGCGACTGATCTGCCTCGCCTGGGAAGAGCACAATGATGGTGCCAACTTGGGCCAGTGAAGCAACATCCTCCACAACTAGACTGAAGAACGAAATGACAGCAACTTGTCTATTCCCCTTCCCCCAATTCCCCAGCTCTGTTCCCATACCCCCTATTCCCCAATTAAAAAAAATTTTTTTTTAATCTTAAAAAAAAAAACTTTATTGGGGAACAGTGTGTTTTTCCAGGACCCATCTGCTCCAAGTCAAGTTGTCTTCAATCTAGTTGTGGAAGGCGCAGCTCGCTGGCCCATGTGGGAATCGAACCATCGACCCTATTGCTCAGAGCTCACGCTCTTAACCAACTGAGCCACTTGGCCAGCCCCCATTAGATGCTTCTTAATACCATATTCTACATGCTCAAACCTATCAGATCATCTATTGGCTCCATCTTTTCCTCTGGAGACTTCCACCTGAAAGCTTCCATTCTCCTGCTCCAGACTGAAGACATTTCTATGCTTTTGCACAGGTGTTGCCTAGGGAATTTTCTTGCTGATATCCTAGGAATTCCCTTTGCTGTGCTCAGGATTGAATGCATCTTTTTTCATAGTTTTCTGTTTTGTTTTAATAAAGCACATTCTCTACTAGTGTCCTGAAAAATGGCACATGAAGATCCATTTTTAAGGTCAAATTATCTGAAAATGTATTTTTGTACAGTCACATTTGATGGAAGGTTTGGCTGGGTACAGCGTACTAGCGCTCTACAAATTAGGAAGACATTTCTCCTTTGTCTTCCAGGTGCAACGTTGCTGTTGAGAGGTGCAATGCCATTTTGATTTCTGATCCTTTGTATGAGACTTTTTTTTACTTTCTAGAAGCTTTTGAAAAATTTTTTTTAATCCCTAGTGATCTGAATTTCCTGAGGCTGTGCCTTGGTGAAAACCTTTTTTCCTTTATTTCTCTGGGCATTTGATAGATTCAACCTCAGGAAAGGTCTGTCCTTGAATTCTTGGAAATGTTCCTGTATTATTTCTTTAATCACGTTCTTACCTCTGTTTAATATTCTTCTGCAACTTTTATTGATTCGATGTTGAACCTCCTAAATGGATACTCTAATTTTCTTATATTTATATTCTATTTTTATGTCTCTGTCTTTTTGTTCTGACATCTAAGAGATTTCCTTGATTTTAGCTTTTAATCCTGTGGTAGTGTTCAATTGCAGTTATAGCAAATTACCACAAATATAGTGGCTTAACCAACACAAATTTTTGATCTTACAGTTCAGGGGGCAGGACTGCGTTCCTCCTGGAGGCTCTGGGGGAGGGTCTCTTTCTTTGCCTTTTCCAGCTTCTAGAGGCTTCCTGCATTTCTTGGCTTCCGGTCCTTTCCTCCAACTTCAAAGTCAACAGTTAAACATCTTCAAATCTTGCTCCGACTTTGATTCTCCTGCCTGCCTCCCTCACAAGGACCCTTATGATTACACACCCAGATAATCTCTCCATCTCAAATTCCTTAATCATATCTTCAAAGTCCTTTTGCCATGCAAGATCATATCCACCGGTTCTGGCAATTTGACTTGTGGACATCTTTAGAGGGCCATTATCCTGTCTACTATAAACTCTTGTACCAAATTTGTTATTTTCACTATCACATTTTTAATGAACAAGAGCCCATTTTTGTTTTCTCTGATTGTTTCATTTTTAAAGCATCCTGTTCTTGTTTTAAACATGCAATATTTTCTTTTATCTCTCTGAGCATGTTTTTGCTTCTTTGAAGTGTTCTTCATCTCCATACATTACCTCTATTCCCTTCGGGTTCCTTTACTTCTGTTTGTTTATTTTGATTTTTTAAAATATTGGCGTTTTTTCTCAAATATGTTATGATCTGTGAATATCCTTTTCGTATTTAAGAAAAAGCTGATTGGGATAAACTGATTGGAAGGTCTGGGTGCCTGGGTGAATACTGTTAACTAACAGGTTTCATGTATAACAACATGTGGTCAACCAGCTTTTTTGTTGTTGGAAATCAGTATCTACAGGTATTTTCCTTGGGTTGGTTCAGCTGCTCCTGAGAATGACTATCTGATGTCACTCAGGCTGTTAGTTTTCTGGAGCTGGTGTAGTATAGGCTTTTCACTTACTCCTCCTGGTCTCAGCTCAGCACCTCACCTCTACCCTCCTCTGTGCCCAGTGTCCTCTCCTCTGGAGTCCCTCTGATTCAAAGGCTACACAGAGTCTTATCTCCTGAAGTGTTTTGAACACACATTGTGTGGAAGGCTGGGGGAAACTGAAAGCTAGCTGCTCCTTATACAGATCTTCATAAAGTCCTCCTGTTTTGAGCATCCTCATGTAACCCCAGTCTCCTGTGGATATTTGTAGCCTCCAATTCCAGGCCCTTTTCAACATTCCAATGGGTGTTCCTCACTGTCCTTTTCTAGATTTGACTGTCCTTTCGGCTGGGATATTTCCTATTCCCTATTCACTTTTTCAGAAGTAAGCTTTTATTTTCAATTTCAGAATAGTTTTAGATTTATAGAATTAATGTGAAGATAGTACAGAGAGTTCTCATATATCCCACATCTAGTTTTTCTTTTTTTTTTT
>NW_017731458.1:3852311-3910093 GCF_001890085.2 Hipposideros armiger | reverse complement strand
TTTTGAGGAGTACAGGTCAGGTATTTTCATAGAATGTCCCTCAATTAGGATTTGTCTGATGTTTCTCTCATGATGAGATTGGGGTAATGTGTTTCGGGGAGCAAGATCCCCAGAGGCAAGGGGCCATTCTCATATCATATCAAAGGTACATACTATCAAATGACTCATCACCATTGATGTTAATCCTGATCACCTGGCTTGAGGTAGTGTTTGTCAGGTTTCTCCATTTGAAAAGTTACTCTCTTTTTCCTTCCTTTTGTTATTGTACTCTGGAAGAAAGTCACTGTTCACAGCCCACACATAGGGCGTGCGAGTTATGCTCCACCTCCTTAACAACTCCCACTCAACTTTTTGTCTAAAAGATCTGATTACAAGTTTATATATGTCTGCTAGTTTCATCGGTGATGAAATCTGTATTTCTGTTTTTGGTTTCCATGTTATGTTCCTGCAATTTTTAACCTTTTTCCTACTGACTGTTTTTGTTAGCCTATGAACATGGTTAAGCCCCCTCGTCTCAAAATAAACCTTAAGTCCACCCCAAACGCTGCTTCCCCTTCTGGGCATCACCCACTTTCTCTCTGCCTATCATAGCCACAGGCTTTAAAAAAAAAAGTGACTATTTCAGCATCCTCACCTCCGCCCCCCCCCAACTCTTTAATAACAGCAATCTTATTTCTTTCCTTGCCACTCTTCCACAACTGCTTTGGCAAAGGAGACCACTGACTTCCATATCGCCACACCCAATGGATTCCTCTTTTTTTTCCTCTCTCTACAATATTTGGCCCATTGAACATGTTTCTCTTTAGAAACATCCTTTCCCTTGATTTTCAAGTCACCGCTCTCTGCTGCTTCTCCTCAGTCTTCTTAGTCCATCCCCTTTCCTCTTCCTGCTCCCTCTGTGCCAGTCTTCCGCAGTGTCTGTTCTTGGCATGTTTTCTCTTCTCACTCTATCCTCTCCTTAGGTAATCTCATCTGCTCTCAAGACTTCAACAACCACTTTATGCTGATGACTCCCAAATCCATATTTCAAATTTGGACATCTCTCTTTGTGTTAGTTTCCTAGAACTACTGTACTAATTACCACAAACTTGACTTAAAACAACAGAAATATATTCTCTCACAGTTCTGTAAACCAGGTGGTTTAACCATGGTGCCAGTAGGGTTGATTCCTCCTGAAGGCTCAGAGGCAGAAACTGTCCCATGCTTCTCTCACAGGTTCTGGTAATTGTCATCAAATTTTTTTTTTTTTAGCTTTTTTTTTTTTTTTTTTTAGCTGAGCCATCCTGCCACCTGTTGGCAGCTCAGCGGCAACTCAGCTCAGGCTGGGCATCAAACCGCTGTTGCTCAGAGCTCACACTCTTGCGCAAGCTCTTAACCAATGAGCCACTCTGCCGGCCCTGTCATCAATTCTTAGCATTCCTTGGTTTATAGATGCATCGCTCCAGCCTCTGCCTCCATCGTCATATGGTGTTCTCTGCTATGTGTCTCTGTGTCTTCACATGGCCTTCTGATAAGGACACCAATCACTGGATTTAGAGCCCACTCTAATCTAATAAGATCTCATCTTAATTTGCCTAATTTCATCTGCAATGACCCTATTTCCAAATAAGGTCACAGTCTGAGGTTCTAGGTGGACATGAATTTTTAGGAGACACTTCACAAGTCAACTCTAGTTTTGAGTATTCAGCTACCTCCTGGACTTCTCCAGTTAGATGGCTTCCAAAAGATTCCTCAAATGCAACATAGCCAAGCTGTTTAGATTATCTCCACTGTCACCCCAACTTCAACTTGATCTTCCTCTGATTTTTCCTGTCTTAGAGATGGCACCACCATCCAACCAGTCTCCAAGCCAGAAATCTGGGAATCAATCTTGACTCCTTTCTCTTTCTTACCATCATAACCAACCTTTGGTTGAATCTTGCTAATTCTACCTCCCTAATAGTTCTATACGTGCCCACTTCTCCATCCCCATTGTATCAGTTAGTTTAACTGCAAACTGGCTGAGACAATAAGAAAATTATTTAGTTCACTTAACAGACAATGATGCAGTAAGGTAAGCTTCAGGCTTGGCTGATCCAGTGATATTTCAATGAGCTGGGGTTTTTCCATCCCTGTTCTACTGACTTCAATGTTGGCTTCATTCTAAGCCTGGTTGCTTTCATGATTGTTGGATGTTTTCCAGTAGCAATTTGGGCTATGTGCTTCATTGTTCACATCCATCAGGAGAGAAAGAAAGACAGTGGCTTCCTGTGGCTTTCTAAAGAGTCAGGAAGAACTTTCCCAGTAGCCCCCAGTATTCAAACCTCATGCCTAACTGGCCAGAATTAACACGAGCTAACATTTTGTCATATTTGCTTCAGATCTTTTTTTTGTTTTAAATAAACCTGGCAGATAAAATTGAAGATTCTTTTGTACTTCCCACTAGTCTTATTCCCTTCTCCCACTCCCTGGAAGCCACTAGTATCCTGAAGTTGGTATATATGCTTCCCATCTGTGTTTGTATATATTTACTACATACTTACACAAATATGTGGATAGTTTTTTTGTAAAAAAGGTACATAATTAATGTGCATGTAAATTGTATACATGTACATGACACATATAAATTGTTACTGCAAATCACTTTCTTACCTCAACATTATATTTTTGAAATGTCCCTGTTGATACATGTAGATCACGTTCATTCATTTTATGAACTGTAGAATATAGAATATACTATAATTTGCAGTCTTTATGTCTTTGATTTATCATGATTTTCTGTGCTTTTCTTCCTTTACTCCTTTCTGCCTTCTGACTGAGTTTTTTAATTATCTTTTCTTTTAATCCACTTGTTTGAAAAGTATACATTCTATATTAGTATTTAAAATTACACTTTAATTTTAAATGTATCCAGTTTCTCTATCCTCCTGAGTAAGATAAAGACCTTAATTCTGAACATTGATTCCCATCTTCTGTGTTATTGTTTGGTTCTTTATTGTTTTATTTTACTTTTTTAGTAATCAATACTTATTTAGATTTACCAATTTATTCATTTATTATTCCTTGCATTTCATGCCTTCCTTCTGGATTTGCCTTTCTTGTTAGTAAAATAATCCTTTAATAGTTCTTTCAGCAAATTTCTATAAGTAATAAACTTTCTTAATTTTGTATGTCTGAAAACCACTTATTTCACCCATTATTATTATTATTTTTAAAAGATTTTTATTGGGGAATTGGGGGAGGGGAACAGCGCTGGGGAATCAGGGGAAGGGGAATAGACAAGTTGCTGTTCTTTTGTTCTTCAGTCTAGTTGTGGAGGAGGACGTTACTTCACTGGCCCATGTTGGTATTATCATTGTGCTCTTCCCAGGTGAGGCAGTCGCTCGCTGGCCCTTGGACGGCCGCTCACGGTGGCTCTTGGCAGCTCACGCCGGCTGCCGGCCACTCAGGGTAGCTTATGGCAGCCCACTGCAGCAGGGGCTGCAGCCTACGCCGTCGCGGGCAACTCACGGCAGCCCAGCTCCAGGTCGAGCTGTTGTTCACCATCTCAGCTGTAGAGGGCAGTGTCACTGGCCCCCATGTGGGCTCTGAAGCGGGGCCCTGCTGCTCAGAGCTGGCGTCCCAAGCCAGCTCTTAACCAACGCGCTATTTGGCCGGCCCAACCCATTACTTTTGTATGTAAGTATAGCTAGGAATAAACTTCTTGACTGGCAGGTATTTCTCTCAGCACTTTGATAAGATTATGTCATTTTCTTCTGGAAACTTCATCAATGATGAGAAATCCATTATCTGTCTGATTATTGTTCCTATATAGGTAGTCTGTTCTCTTTAGTAGCCTTTAAGATTTTCTATTTATTTTTGATGCTCTGCAACTCCATACGATGTATTAAGTATGGACTTTGGTTTTTAAATTCTATTTGGGACTTGTGCTTCTTCATTTTTTCCCTCAGTTCAGGAAACTTCTCCACCATTACCCATTGGTGTACTGCCTCTCTCTTCCATGATTATTTTTCCCTTCTGAACTCCTATTTGGAGCTCCTCATGCTACACACCATGTCTTTTATTCTCTCTTGTTTTCTAGCTCATTATCAATGTGTACCACATTTTAAATGATTTTCTCATATTTGTCTTCCACTTCATTGATTCACTCTATAGCAGGATCTAGTTAACTGTTTAATCACTTTATTAAATTCTGTCTAAAAAAAATCTAAATGTCTACAAGTTTTTAATTTCCAGAATTTCTATTTGATTCTTTTACAAGCCTACGTTTCTTCCCATAATATCTCACTTCTCATATGGATTCTATTTCTTCCTTTATGTATTTGAACACTTTAAACATATTTATTTTAAATTAGCTTTCATGTTTCAGATTGTCCTTTTATCTGAAAACCCTGGGGTATGAATTTTCTCATTCACTGCATCTGCCATTTCTCTATCATGACATTTTTTACTTTATTTGTTTGTTTCTTCAGAGCACAGACTCTTGCTAATTCTCTACGCTTAGGAGGAATGCCTATGGAGGTTATTTTGTGTTCCTCTATACTAGTATTCTATGAGTTTCACTCCTTCCAGACCAATTTTTGCTAATTTTTTGGACTGGGGTTCTCAAACACCAAGTCTAGCTCTGTGATTGGCACAGTGTTAGAGTTCTGTTTTTTCCACCCACAGACTCCTGGCAGATATCGAGCTGTCTTGCTGTGCTTCATGGCCCAATGGTGCAGTTTTTTTAGAACCTGTTTTATCTACAAGACAGCCCTTTTGTTCTTGGCTTTGAGTAGGAAACCTGGTTCCAGCTCATGGACCTGAGGTCACATCTCCCATCCCTAGAGAGGCATTAAATTCCTGATTCTGATACCCTAAAGGACTCTGGGCTTCAGTTTGTGATAAGTAAGCTCTGAGTATATTCTGTGACTGGTCATGAGAGACCTATCAAGAGTTTTTTTAGGTAAGCTCTTTTTTTTAAGATTTTATTGGGGAATTGGGGAAGGGGAACAGACAAGTTGCTGTCCTTGTGTTCTTCAGTCTGGCTGTGGAGGACATCACTTCACTGGCCCATGTTGGTATTATCATTGCACTCCTCCCGGGCGAGGCAGTTGCTTGCTGGCCATTGGACAGCTGCTTACAGCAGCTCATGAAAGCTCACGCCAGCTGCTGGCCAGCCCCACTGCAGCCTACGCCTTTGCCGGCCACTTGCGGCAGCCCAGCTCCAGGTCGAGCTGTTTTTCACTATCTTAGCTGTAGAGGGCACAGCATCACTGGCCCTCATGTGAGATCCAAACCTGGGACCTGCTGCTCAGAGCTGGTGTCCCAAGCCAACTCTTAACCAACGCGCCACTTGGCCGGTCCTAGGTAAGCTTTTTGTTGAAATCTAACATACGTGTTAGAAAAAAAAGTGCAAAAATCATGAGTGGATAATCTTATAAGTTTTTATAAAGTGTACACACTTGTATAACTGCCACACAGATCAAAATATAGATCTTACTGGCTGCCCCTGCAGAAGCCATCTCATACCCCCTCTTCTGAAAGGTAATTACTATTCCAATTTCTAACAGCGTTAGATTCATTTTGATCATTTTGTACTTTATACACATGGAATCATATGGTGTGTATTCTTCAATCTCTGGCTCCTTTCATTATGTTATTCTCCCATATCACTGTGTGTATTTGTCGTTTGTTCATTTTCATTGCTGAATGTTATTCTATTCTGTGAAAATACCACAGTTTTTTAGTTTATTCTAGTGTTGGTAGACATTTGGGGAGTACCCACTTTGGGGCTATTATAAATAATATTGCAATGAACATACTTATATATGTTTTTGGTTAATATATGTAAGCATTTCTTTTGGGGAATATACTTAGGGTAGAATTGCTGGGTCATATGTATGCTCAGTTTTAGCAGACATTGTCCAACAATTTTCTGAAGTTATACTAATTTACACTCCCACCAACAGTGTGGAGCACTTTTCATGTCCGTGGACACATATCAGAGGATTCAGAACCAGAGCAGAACTTGTCCCTCAGCTACACAAGACTGAGAACTATTACTGTTCCTTTTCAATGAGAATAAATCACGACTGCAGTCTTATCCCCTGGTTTATATCTTTTATGTTTCATGATCTACAACTACAAAGTATATCAAAATCACTACAGTTCTTTTTAGCTTTTACCATGTGTCAGGGACTATGCTAAGAGGACATTTCATCCTCATTACAACCCTATGAGGTAGGTATTATTATTATTGCATGTTTCAGGTGAGGTAGCTGCAACCCAGAAAGATGAAATAACTGGTCCAGGGTCCCAGAGCCTGTAGCAGCACCGTGACCCTGGAGCCTGGGTTCTTTATGCTGCACTGCAAATATGCCCCTGCCTTCTTGTTCCAGAGTGTGGCCTCAGCTTTTTTCTAAAACCTCTTTTGCAGCCTTCCTCAACATCTAAAATACAGAGACATGTATTTCCACATATGACTACTTACTTAGACCAGATGAAAGTAGCTCAGCTGCAGCTTGAAATTCCTGCCTTGGTATCAGTGGAGTAAAAACAAGTGAGCAAGTCACCTTGAAGAATTCTGCTCCCAAAGTCTTGTTTCTGTGGGCTACGGGTTACACCAGCTCAGTGCTGGCACATAGTGGCACCTCTGTAACATTGACTGAATAGAATTGAAGAAAAATTCACGTTTGTGCTATTGACCCGGGCCGTTTGGGCTGCAGCTTCTGGCCTCTCATCTCTGACCACCAGGGGGCATGCGTCTGTACCTAGAGCACCTTCATTCCAAAGCCAGTTCCCCGCGGACAGTTTCCTGGGTCCCAGGGAAGGGAGGGGCTCTGCCAGAAAATTCTGAATTTAGAAAAATTATACAAGAGAATTGGGTTTTTCAGGGTGTGGTCTGAGGACCACCAGGTCATAATCACCTAGCGTGCTGTGGTTAAAATGCAGGCTCCAACTTGCTGACTGTAGACCTGTAGAATCAGACTTTCTTGGGGTAGGGCCTGGAATTGTATGCTAAACAAAGTTGCCAGGTGATTTTTTTTTTTTCATGCACATGGCCCTGTATTCAGACTACCTGTGTTCAAATTTTGATTTTTGTTTACATGTTAACTGGGCGACCTTGACATAGTCAATTAACCTAAGACAATATAATCATAATAGGGAATCATAAAAGCACACCCAACTCTTCGAGTTGCCATGAGTAATAAATGAGACAATGCATGCAGAGAGCTTAGCATGATGCCTGGCAGTATCTTAGCACGCATAAAGCTTAAGATACTGTTACTATTGACTAATCTTAGGAGTGTGATGAAGGGGCAAGAACATGATGGATGAGAACTGGAAGAAGTTTGGGAAATATAATTCCAGTCTAGGCTTTGCTACCCTCACCCACTGTGTGTCCTTGGGAAAGTCACTGAACTGCTCTGAGCCTCAGTTTCTACATGTTTAATAACTGGTCTGTGAAATCCCTTCCAGTGCTGATGTTTTATGAACACTTAACAGGGTTTGAAGATCCTTCTGAAAATACACACACACAAGCACGCGCGCACACACACGCACACATACACACACACACACACACACACACATACCACCTCTACAGCCCCTGTGTGATTCCTATGTGGTTCCTACAGCCCCTGTGTGATTGTATAACATCAGTTCACATTACTAATTCTCTTCCCTGCTTTTTGTGAAAAGGGCAGGGCCCACGTCTTCTTCATCCCAGGGCCTCAGAGCCTGACACACTGCCTACCACATGGTACCTGTTGCAATAAATATAATTTTTCCTGAAGAAAGTAGAAATATAAATGTGACACCAATGTGAGTAATTGGGATACTGTTTATTCCTAGTTGATCTATGGTATAGAGAAGAGGGTTAGGCCAGAAATAGCAGGAGGAGCCTGCAGACCTAAGGGAGACATGCTGGAGTACTGGGCGGACACAGAACTGGGTGTAAGAATGAGTAAGTGTGAATAATGAGCAGTCCTAATCCTGTGAGATTTTGATGCTGCTTGCCACCCTGTATCTTGTGGGCTGTCTATGCACTGCATATTGTGAATATGTCTACGTGTATGTACGTATGTGTGTCTGTTTAGACTGGATTTCAGCTGTGAGTGACAGATAACCAAAATAACAGTGGTTTAAACAAGATGGATGTTTCTTTTTTCTCTGACTTCAAGTCCAGACCTAAGTGGTCCAGGGCTGGTATTGTGTTTTTTAAACAAGGTTGCAAATTCTTTGACACTCCTCCCGTTAATAAGTGCAGGTCTATATGTCCTTCTCCTTGAATCAGGGTGGGCTTGTGACTGCTATGACCAATAAAGTAGGCAGAAGTGACATCAAGTGACTTGTGCGTCTCAGTTGTATAATGCCATGGAGTGTCTGACTTGATCATTGGGATACTGCCCTTGGGGTCCTGAGCTGCGATGTAAGAAGTCCAACTCTCCTGAGGCCATCATGCTGGAGAGGCCACATGTGGGTGCTTCCGTTTATAGAGTCCCAGCTGATCCTTTCAGCTGTCCCTGCCAAGATGCCAGACATGTGAGTGAAGCTGTCTTGGACCCTCCAAACCAACCCAGGCACCAGCTAAACACCACTAGGCGACCTCAGTCAATGGCACAAGGAGTCAAAACATCGCCCCGCTGAGCCCGGCCTGGAAGTTGCACGTATACTTTCACATACATCTATTGACCAGAATGTAGTCACATGGCCACCCCTTGCTGAAAGGAAGCCTGGGAAATGAGGTCTTTATTCTGGGTGGACATTGCCCAGCTATAAGTAGAAACTTCTATCACTATAGAAGAAAAGGAATTTTATATTAGGGAAGGTTGGCAGTCTGTCACTGTTTGTGTGTGTGTGTGTGTGTTTGTGTACGCTCATCCAGGGAGCAGCTGGACTTGGAACGTGCTACTCTGGTCCTGCCTGGCACCTGCTTCACATAGCACCTACTTTCTATTCACATTCACTTCTGGTTGGATGAGAGTGCCCTGGTTTCCCAGCATCCCCTAGACAAGAGGAAAGACAGGCAGGAGGTGGCTCCAGCCTGTACCCTGGGCAATGCTTGAGTCTGGCCTGGGGAGCCCATTGCCAGGGTGGGCAAGGACCTACAGTCTGGTCTTTTGGTCCTTGGGAGTAAACTCCCTTTTAGCCAACTTCCTGCTCCTGTATTGTGAAACCAGTTCACACCAACGTTCCATCACATCCTCACCTGGGGAGATGCCTGTCTAACTTGCTCATAAACACTATTTCTCAATGCTGGTGAAAGGTCAGCCCGAGTGACACTGGACAGCCGACTAGTGAGTCTTTATGGTGCATCTGGCCAGCGGCTGGTACATGGCTGAAGAACCAAATTTGATTTGGTGGACATCAGAAAACTGGGTGAGAACCAGGCTTTACACCTACAGTTTGTGTGGTCTTGGACAAGGCTCTTTGAGGGTTGGTTTTCTCATATGTAAAATGGGGATAATAAGAACAGCCTCATGATTTTTTTGAGACGTGAATGAACTAACATAGGTGTGGCACTTATCATAGTGCCTGTCCCATAAAAGCACTCAACATTTATTATTATTATTATTATTACTACTACTACTACTACTACTACTACTACTACTACTAAGCCCTACCAAGGCTATAACATCTCTGCCCCCAAGGAAAGGGGAATTGGGAGAAAGAATAATAATAAGTTCCTACATGATTATTGTTGTAACTTTTTTGAAATATTACCCTTTTTGTTTTTCTTACTGGTATTTTAACACCTCATCTCTACCACAACCCACCCTCTTCAAAGAGCTGGGTTGTCCTGTGCTCATCGCCTCAGGGGATGGCGCCTCAGAAATAAAGCTGCTTTCTACCCTAGCTCTCCAGACACCTAGCCTAAGGGAGAATGGAGAGGACTCTGAACACAGACCAAATTTTTTTTTTAAAGATTTTTATTGGGGAATTGGGGGGATGGGAACAGTGCTGGGGAATTGGGGGAAGGGGAACAGACAAGTTGCTGTCATTTTTGTTCTTCAGTCTAGTTGTGGAGGACATTGCTTCACTGGCCCAAGTTGGCACCATCATTGCGCTCTTCCAGGGCGAGGCAGATCAGTCGCCGGCTTCTGGACGGCCACTCACTGCGGCTGCTGGCCGCTCACGCTGGCTGCTGGCTACACACGGTAGCCCATGGCAACCCACTGCCACAGGGGCTGCAGCCTACGCCATCGCAGGCGACTCAGGCAGCCCAGCTCCAGGTTGAGCTGTTGTTCAGCATCTTAGCTGTAGAGGGCAGTGTCACTGGCCCTCATATGTGGGATCCGAACCGGGGCCCTCTGGCATCCCAAGCCAGTTCTTAACCATCGCGCCACTCGGCCGGCCCAGACCGAATTTTTTGAAGAAAACACCACAAGTGAAAGCTGAGTGGGGTAAGTCTGAGGGAAGTGGGGCTCCCTCCAGAAACTACAGAAGATTCCTCCAGGCTGAGGGGAGGAGAGGCAGAGGGGAAGGGATGACTGTCAGTGGCTATGAGTCCCAGCAAGAGGTACCCTGTGGAGGCCGGAGCCTGGGGCAGCAGAAAGGGAATGGTGGCATGGGGGTGCTGGCAGATGGGAACTTGGCCCCCAGGAGTCCTGGACCCTCACGCCTGGCATAGATGTAGCAAGGAAAGTCAGCCGATGAGAAATAAAGGACATCTAGCAGCAACCCAAGTGCCGGTCAATGACTGGATGAACAGTGAGTGGCCCAGCGATACCAACCAGGAGCAGGTGATGTAGAGGAATGAGTGCATGCACCCTTGCCCTGGGACAGCTTAACAAAATTCTGGTGCTTGCAGAAGGAGAGGGAACCTAAAATGGACTGGGATTTAGCTGAGTTATACAATTTAACACAGATACAAAGTTCATATCGCTTTCTTAGACACTGCTATAGAGGCCTGAGTCATTCCTGCTATGCTTACGTCAAGTATTTTATGATTTACGACAGGGAGCTGTGTAGTTGGAGTCACCAGACCCAGGCTTGAATTCCAGCTGAGTGACCCCACCTAAGTTACCTAACCTCTCTGCTCCTCAGTTTCTTCTGCTACAATGTAGGGATCCTAATATCAACCTTACAGAGTCAGAGAGAGGATAGGAATGAGGCAAGAAATGTAAAGTTCCTATTGTCTGGCCCTGGGAAGCCATCCAATATTTGTCAGTTCTGTTACAGGAATGAGGACCAGAGAGGTGAAGTGAGTGACCCAAAGTCACACAGGAAGTTATAAAGCCCTGGGCCCCTGATTTCAAGCCCAGTTGCTGAGAGAGGTCAAGAAGGCCAGACAAACTGAGAAGTAGGCTTTTTCCTGGGGAGGCACTCTTAAACTTCATCCCCAAGCTCCTGGGGCTCCTCTACCAAGACAGAAGACAAGGACTTCACTAGCTGGAACTTCCACCTTGGGGATAGAATGGCCACAGCTTCTGATTCATTCCTGCCAGTGTCGGCCAAGCTCTCCTGGGGGCCAAGAGTTTTCAAGCCAGGCCTCACCTGCCCCTCCACCTGTGTGACTGCGTAGGACCCTCAGGGCATTCCCCACCTGTGGAGGGAATTTCCTGAATCTGTAGGCCATGGCCACAGCTGGGTCCTGAGTGCTGGAGGGGCGGGGGATTCTCTTGCCTTCTATTGTGCCGAGTGGGCAAGATTCTAACACAAGGGATGCCCACTGTGTTTCTCAGTTTTTGTCCCAGCTTTTTCTGAGTTTTTCTCCTGCAGGGCCCCCAAAGGCTTGGGGATAAACAGCCCATGTTCAACAGAACAGACAGCAGGTTTAGGCCTCCAGCTCTCAGTGACAACTACTCCCTTGCAGGTAAGAGGGTGGTGGGCCTGGCTCTGGGGGTTTCCAGAATCCAGGGCCATAATAAGGGATTGAGAATTGACTGAAGGAATATCCTGTTGATGGGAAGAAGAATAAGGCTCTAGAGCAGGCTTTATTTATGGGACTGGTTCAATGGTATTTTTTTTTTTTAACCCCTGGGCTCAGAGAGATAGATGTACAGGCCTTTCTCTTGTGCTCTACCTCCTCTAAACCATGTCTGTGTCTCATCTGGGAGGATGCACAGCACAAAGAACACAGGTTTTGGAGGCAGCAGACCTAGATTGAAATCCTAGCTCTGCCATTCAGTTTTCTCATCTGTAAAATGGGGATAATCATGTTTACCTCAAGGAGCTGAGAATTTCAATAAGAGCATGTGAGGAGCCTGGCATGGTGCAGGTGGTTCCTGGAAGGAAGGTGGATTCAGGAAGATTTTCTGTTGGTTGAGAAACTCCTGGCTGCCCATCCTGGGACCATGTGGCACAAGGATTTGGGGAGAAGAGAAATTTGCTGCCTTCTTAGCCCAAAAACTTAAGCTTAAGAGTGGCAAACATGATGCCAACAGGCAATGGCGTGTTGGTAAATGTTTAAAAACTAGCTTTCTGAAAACTTATATATAAATATGTAAGTTTATTAAAACTTTTTATTTGTATAAAGAATTATAATATAGCACATAATTTGGAAATAGTAACAAAATATGCAATACTGTGTATTGTAAATTCTATATAACCAATGTTTCTACAAAATGCTTTCACTGATTTTTTTATTAAATTATAGTTGATTTTTATTGATTTTTGAGGTCCACTTCTATCAGTAATAAAACTTAGGTTACAAATAATAAACAAGTGTAGGGTTTTTTTTCTTTTTTTCCCTTTTTTAAGATTTTATTGGGGAATTGGGGGAGGGGAACAAACAAGTTGCTGTACTTTTGTTCTTCAGTCTAGTTGTGGAGGACATCGCTTCTCTAGCCCATGTTGGTATTATTGTGCTCTTCCCGGGTAAGGCAGATCAGTCGCCAGCCACTGGACGGCCGCTCGTGGCGGCTCTTGGCAGCTCACGCCGGCTGCCGGCCACTCACGCCGGCTGCCGGCCACTCACAGTAGCTTTATGGCAGCCCACTGCAGCCTCACTGCTGCCTATGCAGTCACAGGCCACTCACAGCAGCTCAGCTCCTGGTTGAGCTGTTGTTCACCATCTTAGCTGTAGAGGGCGCAGCGTCACTGGCGCTCATGTGGGATCCAAACTGGGGCCCTGCTGCTCAGAGCTGGCGTCCTAAGCCAACTATTAACCAAAGCGCCGCTCGGCCAGCCCAAACAAGTGTAGTTTTGACATGCATGTTGGTTGATATTTTAGTTTGTTAAGGCATAAAATGAAAGTGAAACAATGGTTTTTGTCTGAACTTCATTCGTTAGTCAATGACTGAGCAACTTCTTTGCTAAATTGAATAGTAGTTTTCAAATACTGGAAGACCATTTTCTTAAATTTTTGTGCTATTCACAATGTTAGACATGACACACTATTAAGTTTATATATATATATGTATATATATATATATATTTTTTTTTTTTTTTAAGATTTTATTTGGGAATTGGGGGGAGGGGAACAGCATTGGGGAATCAGGGAAGGGGAACAGACAGGTAGACAAATTGCTATTTTGCTCTTCAGTCTAGTTGTGGAGGACGTCGCTTCACTGGCCCATGTTGGTATGATCATTGTGCTCTTCCCGGATGAGGCAGATCGGTCGCTGGTCATTGGTCAGCCGCTCATAGCGGCTCCCGGTAGTTCACACCGGCTACCAGCCGCTCTCGCTGGCTGCCAGCC
Organism: Hipposideros armiger; assembly: GCF_001890085.2. Classification (NCBI taxonomy): domain Eukaryota; kingdom Metazoa; phylum Chordata; class Mammalia; order Chiroptera; family Hipposideridae; genus Hipposideros; species Hipposideros armiger. Next base: position 3,896,487 of record NW_017731458.1, on the reverse strand, counting down.
ACTCACGTAGCTCACGGCAGCCCACTGCAGCCCTGCTGCAGCCTACGACGTCGCCAGCGACCCACAGCAGCCCAGCTCCAGGTCGAGCTGTTGTTCATCATCTTAGCTGCAGAGGGCGAGCATCACTGGCCCTCAATATGGGATCCGAACCACAGCCCTGCTGCTCAGAGCTGGTGCTCCCAAGCGAGCTCTTAAGCCACTCGGCCGGCCCGTTTATCTATATTATTAACGTTTTCTCCATCTATATTTTAAGTCTAGACAATCAACAAAACAATAAATCAAGCCCTGTTTTGTAGTGTTGGTCAATTTCCATGGCGTAAATACTCCTACTGGGGCCAATTTCCTGCTACCACTGTGACATAACTTTTTTTTTTTTTTTTAGCTGAGCCATCCTGTCACCTGTTGGCAGCTCAGCAGCAGCTCAGGGGCAGTTCAGCTCAGGCCGGGAATTGAACTGGTGACTCTGTTACTCAGAGCTCGCACTCTTGAGCGAGCTCTTAACCAACTGAGCTAGTCGGCCGGCCCCACTGTGACATAACTGAACATAGAGTTGGGAAGAGATGTGTAACGGCACACCAATTTGTATTATTTCCATGCTACAAATACAATAGATGTAAATAGCCTCAAGAACATAGATAATAATTAAATGTGATAAAATGATTAGTTGTTTTGAATATAATCTCTTTAGTTGTAAGTTTATATAATTTATTTTTTTATAATGACTGTGCTCAACAACTGCCTCTGGAAATTTGACAATCAGCTCTTGTCAGCTGGTATAAGTCAACTCCAGCATACCACTACACATGAGATCGAGTGAGTCTTATCAGTAGGAGAAGAGGGCTGGGTGCGGCTGAGGGAAATTGGACAGCACCCCCTACCCTAAATAGGAGGTCCCAGCAGCTATTGTCCATGGGATGTAGGGTTAAATCATTAACAATTGGACTAGTGGGGGTGACCGGTTAGCTCAGTTGGTTAGAGCATGGTGCTGATAACACCAAGGTTGCCAGTTCGATCCCTGCATGAGCCACTGTGAGCTGTGTCCTCCTTAAAAGAGTCAACTATGCCGTTGTAGCATGAAAGCAATATGTACCAAATGACCATGGCTGTTCCCCAATAAAATTTTTAAAAAGGCAAAAGAACAATTGGATTAGATCACCCAGTTTTTAAAAATAAGCCAGAAATGTGGATTTTTATTTGATTCTCTTGCCTTAAAAAAATTGGCCACAAAGCAAGACATTTTTGAAAACACAGTGCTAGCCAAACAAAACACATTTATGTGCAATTCAGCCTAGGGACTTCCGTTTGTGACCTCTGCCTTCACATGTGCCTCAGGGGCTGTCGTGTGGGGGACCCAGTGAGCAGGACCAAGATGAGAGTAAGGTGAGTTGAGGCACTAGCCTCAGCCACAAAAGTTAAGGGATGCCAAAAAACTCAATAATCAACCTAAAGAATATTTTAATGCAATATTTAAAAAATTAAAACTAATGCAAAAAAAAAACTCCCCACAAAAAACCATGTTGCACAAAATAACAATATTTCCCATCAAGACAGGATCAGTAACAGTATGATTTGGGACTGGAGAAGCTTAAGGACCCTCCCATCAGTGGCCACTCTCTGGCCCTGTGTTCTAAGGCTTGGGGCGGGTGGGGATTCTCTAAGAGTTGAAGCTAGAGTCCTTCTAGATCTTGGCTCTTTTTGCAGGCTTGTATGATCCGTGTGGCTCCAAGGAAGGCCCAAAGAAGTCTGCCCAGCAGCCACCCCCAGCAGGATCCACCAGATGTGGGGCTTATTTCCATGATAAGGCCTGTAGATGCTGACAACCTGGTGATTCACTGATCTTGACTTGCTATGTGACCTTTGGGTGGCTGGCTGGGGCATCACAATTTCGTATGATATGAGGCCTGATTTCTAGTCAGTCACAGTATCTTATTTATTACCCCTTCTGGTGTTTCCCTTTTGGATCCTAGAAGCAGCTCTTTCACCCCCTGCCTCCAATCAGGAAAACAAAATTGCTTAGCCTAGACTAGTGGTTCCAATGAGGGGGAAGGGGGGTGGGTAGCAATTTTGTTCCCCAGGGGACATTTGGCAATTGAGACATTTTTTATTGTCGTGACGGGGGCGTGGGAGTGCTACTGGAATCTAGTGACTATTGGCCAGAGATGCTGCTAAACTTTCTACAAAGCACAGGACAGTCCCCAGTAATGTAGATTATCCTGTCCAGAATGTCAGTGTGTGAGGCTGAAGCTGGGGTGGAGAAACCCTGGCCAGCACAGAGAGATCTCTGTCCCATTTTTCAAGGTTCTCCTGAGATACTGTGTTCTCATCCACTGCCTTAAAGCCCTGGCAACCAGAAACATCTAACATCATTCACTCGTATTGTTATTTTATAACTTTTTCTCCTTTTAGCCTTCAAGGAAGGCTAAGTTTCTCAATCCCCACATTCTTGGGCTAACTGGCATTTTTCCCTTCCTTATTTCTATGCCTCTGTGATTTCTTTCCACCCTTCAGCCAGGCTCAGGTCAAGAGGAGGAGGGGCTCAGTTCTGGTTTCTTGGATTTGAGAAGGAGCCCAAGCGTCTGCTCTGTGGAGAGGTAGGCTAGGGAGTGGGGAGATGTGTTTTAGAGTCTCTTGGGAGCCAGGGAAAGACAAGAATGAGCAGGGAGCCCACCTGATGATGAATAAATATTTGAAGAATGGGACTCAGGTAGTTTCCTCTTGCTCTTGACTCCTGCTGTCTTTGCTTGGCCAGAAGAGAAGAAAGGCCCCAGAGGTCTCTGTCTCCCAAGTGCCTCCTCCCTGACTGAGGAAGCAGACATAGAAAGTGTCTCTGTGGCAGGTCCTACTTCCTGGGGGAAGTTTGAATAGTCAGCCTGAGAGTTTCCAGTATCTTCTTCCATTAATTACTGAGCACCTACTAGGTACCAGGTACTAGGCAAGGGTTTTTTTTTAACCCCCTTTGGTTATCAAAATTTTTGTGTGTGGAGTAAAATACATAACATGCAATTTACTATTTACTGTCAGTTTTAGGTTTACAATTAAGTGGCATTAAGTATATTCACAACGGTGTGCAGTGATGACCACTATCCATTTCCAAAACTTTACCCACAACAGAAACTCTGTACCAATTAAACAATAACTCCCCATTCTTCCCTTCCCCCAGCTCCTGCCTTGTAACCACTACTTTACTTTCTGTCTCTATGAATTTTGGGCAAGGAGTTATTTTTTTTAATACATTATCTATAATTATCACTATATCTCTAAACTCCATATGGAAATCTCTACTTCACAGATGAGAAAACAGCCCCAGAAGCTAAGTAACGGCTCCCAGTCAGACATAACGAACAAGTGACAGATACAGGATTTGAACCCATTCACCCAATAAACATGTATCAAGCGCCTAATTCATGTTGAGCACAGGAGTAGTGACAAATAAGATACAGTGCCTGTCATCAAATGATTCACATCTAGTGATGGAGATTAATTTTATGTAAATAAATGTGATTAGATGTAAATAAATGAAAATGACAGTCATTATGTACAGCAGACAAAGCACTAAGCAGACGACCACCATGAGGGTGGTTAGTCTTTTCTGGGATGGAGTCAGGAAAATTTCTTAGAGAAGGTGCTGTTTAAGCTGAATGTTGGAAGATAAGATAAGAATTAGCTGGAAGGACAGTGGGCTGGAGAGGCAGAGGGAGCAGTGTGAGTAATTGCTCAGGAGTGTGAAGCTTCTTGCGTGTGTGTAGGACTTCCAGGAATTCTGAGGGCTAGAGGGTAAGAAGGCCCGGGTGGGGCTAGAGTTGTAGGCAGAGGCCAGATCAGGGAGGGTCTTATATGCCATCTTGGGGAGATGGGCTTTGTCCTAGGGGTAATGGGTAGCCATTGGAGAGTTTTTTAAAAAGATTTTATTGGGGAATTGGGGAAGGGAAACATTGTGTTTTTCCAGAACCCATCAGCTCCAAGTCAAGTTGTTGTCCTTCAATCTTAGTTGTGGAGGGTGCAAGCTCAGCTCCAAGACCAGTCCTGCTTTCAATCTAGTTGTGGGGGGTGAGCAGCCCACCATCCCATGTGGGAGTTGAACCAGCAACCTTGTTGTTATGAGCACGCGCTCTCACCAGCTGAGCCATCTGGCCGTCCCCATTGGAGAGTTTTAAGCAGGGAAATGAAACGACCAGATATACATTTTAGGAATGCAGCCATTGAGGAAGGTAGGCCAGAGTGATAAAACTGGGGCAGAGCGACTTACTAGGATTGTAATAATCCTGGTGAGAGAAGATAAAGGACTGGAGTGAGGCTATGCCATGGACTGATGAGAAAGCAACAAATGAGAGAGAGATTAAGGAGGTAACACTCAAGGGGCTCCAGTATCAGTTAAAAGTGGAGAGGAAGCAAAAGGGAGATTTTGGGGGTAACAATCAGGATTTTGACTTGGACGATGGCGCTATTCACCAAGACAGGAAAAATAGTCGGTTTGGGGGAAGATAATTACACCTAACATTAATGGAGTACTTACGATGTGCCAGGTACTTTTCCAAGTCCTTTACATATATTAACACAGATAACCTGTACAACTCTATGAGGTAAATACTGTTATTATCGCCATTGCACAAACGAGAAAATAGAAGCAGAGAGAGGTTAAGCAACTTGCCCAAGGTCACACAGCTCTGGGTATCTAAATCCAAGCTAGTGCTTGTAGCCATGCTGTCTTAAGGGAATAGGTTTAATCTGGACATGCTGAGTTGGAGATGCTTGTGTCCATCCTAACAGACCACATCCTCCAGGATCAGCAAGAAGTTGGAGGTACCTTGAGGAACACTGATGTTTTACATCACGGAGCATGGAAGAACAGCACATTGACTAAAATGGAGGAGCCAGGGAGATAAGGATCAAGAGAACCTGGCTTTTTGAAAGTTGAGGGGAGGAAGGGTGTTCCAGTGGGAGCTCCAGGATTCTGTTTAGGAGGGGATTAGGAAAAGCAGTCAAGCTGGCAGTGAAGGTTGGGTCATATCTTGACCCTGAGTTTGCACAATAAGCATGTTGCTGCTATATTTAGATTGTATGTGTATTTGAGAGGGTGCTGGTGGAGATAATGGGTGTAAATGCCCCCCAAACTATGCCTTGGAAATGTTTTTAGTAATACCCAGGATCAGAAACTGTGGAAATGTAAAGTAAGATGAGATTTTTGCAACGGGAGGCCTTAAAGAACATCCACTGGACAAGGACGGGGCCTGTAACACCTGTCTCTTCCAAATCCTGGCATGGTGACCAAAAACCGTATGTTACCCTGGAAACTGGAGGAAAGACAGTCTAAGTTATGAACAGCCTGCTGTGGAATCTTGGGGAAAATATGCCTAGCACTATGTAGGTCTGCAAAAAATGTCCAGGTCCTTTTGAAGATTCGAAAGCCCATGTAGATAGGAACGTGTCAGCGGAAGCTTAATTGCAACATAAGCGTGCACACTGTCTTCATTAATTTGCTTTGCACTGGGGCTCTTTCTAAGAGTTTCTGCTTCCATCCTTTATTCCTCAGTGTCCTTTTCTCTGCCAGATTGTTTTTCTTGTCCTTGTCAGGTAGTGAGTGTCACACCTGCCTGGGCGTCAGGCACAGATGGAACTGGAGCTCTTGCTGTGGGCCAGAAATAGTGATGCAAATATCTAGCTGCTGGAACTTTACACTTTCAACCCCTTCCCTTCCTACTCTCACCCCTACCCCACCTCAATTCCTTCCTTAAAGCTTGTGATTTCTGTGTCCACAGATGAGCGACTGGTCATTCCTGGGCCGACGCCTGAATGGTCCAGGTGCAGAACCATTCTGCCGTGGTTGGCAAGGTGTGGCTTGCTGTCCTCCTGGTCTTTCCCATTCTGCTGGTCACCTTGGTGGGAGATGCAGTCTATGGGGATGAGCAGTCCAAGTTCACCTACAATATTCTGCAGCCTGGCTGCACAAATGTCTGCCATGATCACTTCTCACAGGTCTCCCACTTCCGCTTCTGGGTTTTTCAGATTGTGCTGGTGGCCACGCCCTCTATCTTCTAGGTCATCTAGGTCCTGCACCAGATTGCAAGGGAGGAAAGAGTGGATGTGGAGAGGGAGTACCTGCTGGACACATTGCAAAAGCTAGCATCTGGGGAGCCCTGCAGAGACCCAGGCTGGAGCACCTGGGGTCTTCTTACTTCCTAGAGGAACAGCTCCTGGCGGGAGAGAGGATTCTCCCCACATGCCTTGGAGCTGCAGCCAGGAAACCAGGCCAATGGTCACACAAGGTTTTGGCCATCTACATTGCCCTTGTGATGCCACGGGCCTTTATAGAACTGGCCTTCCTGGTGGGGCAATATTATCTGTTTGGGTTTAATTTAATGTTCCATACTTGTTTCACTGCCACTCCCACCCCTGTCCCACTAGGACTGACTCTTTCCAGGGCCACAGAGATGATTTTCCTGAACTTCATGTTCAGGGGAGAAGTGGGTTGCTTCCTCCTGAACCTGGTGGAGTTGCACTACCTGGGCTGGGTCTTCACCTGCAGGGCCTTTTTTACAGCCTGCTCCAGCTGCTGCCATTTCTGGGGGCGGCCTGCCCATACTCCCCTGCTCTACTCTGGTGAGGACAGAAGTGGGCTCCAGGTGTCTTCCTTCCAGTAAGTGCCTACGTAGTGCAGGCCCCTGCAGGTGAGCTCAGGCTCCATGCCCGGTAGTGAGAGGCAGCCGCTCAGGGTAGCAGCACAGGTCCTGAGATATGACTGGGCAATGCCACCTGGTAAAAAAAATCCTGCCATCACCATTGCTCTCCTGCTTAATCCTTGAGTGTGAGGAATGTGGAGTGGGAGTGGGGGACCCTGCTTCCTTCTGAAATCATGACCTCAACAGAGGTAGGATAGTGAAGTAATGAAGAGGGAGGCCTTTGGAACCAGTCTGCCTAAGTTCAAATCCCAGCCCTGCCAGTTACCAACTGTGTAACCTTGGACAAGTTGCTTAACCTCTCTGTGCCTCAGTTCCTTTACCTGAAAATGGGAAAAATAATAATAGACCCTACCTCTTAAGAATTTTGTGAGGATGAGATGAGGTTATATATGTAAAGTGCTTACCAATAGAAGCTGGTCTCAATAAAGCTGTTGTATTAACCTTAGCTGCCTAGAGTGTTGCTTTTTGCCTTGCTGCCTGGTCCACCCAGAATCATGGGATCAATTGTCTGCCCCTCCCTGACTTGCTCCTATGGCTGTTGGTAGCTCAGTCCCCACACAAATCATCCTTCAAATTTTCTCTTATCCCTGTCCTCCCCTTCCAGTCCCCAAGTCATCTCCCTGGCTCAGACTTGCGTTTTCGCTCCCTTGGGCTGCTACTGCTCAAGCTACCAAGTACCTCCCTGCCTGCACTGTCGCTTTCCTCCATTCCAACCTGCACTTGCCTCCTGGTCAGCCCTCCTTGAGGCTCTTCAGCGTGGCATCCAGCATCTTCCATGAGCCAGTCCTGATCTTTCCAGCCTGATCACCCACTCTTTCCCATTCCAGCCTCACTTGGAGCTGTGCCTGGACTATCATGGGCTTCCTCCCACCCTTTGTTTGTACGCCCTCCCTGGCAGGCTTCAGAGCCCAACTAACTGGGTTCAGATCCTGCTCAGCCACACACTGGCCATGTGACCTTGGGCAAGCTGCTTGGTGCTTTGCGGCTCAGTTTCCTTCTGTATTTAAAGGCACTAATAATAAGACCTACTTCACAAAATTGTTGTGAGGATTAAACAAAATAATGTAAATAAAGTGTCAGGTGCACAGTGTTCCTTAGCAAGCAGTAGGTGCTGTTATTATCATATAAATTCTACTATTACAGGCTCAAATCTGACCCTTTTTCTCTGAAGCCTTCCTTCACCCCTCCTCCGCTTTTTCTCTCCTCTGAGCCTCCATGATGAGTCCACTTGGTAATTAGTCATCCACGGTTTCGTGACTTCCCTTTTACCGCAGCTTTGAGTGGTCATTTAAATCCAACCTGCTGTGTAACTTCGTACATGTCTCTGACTGGTCTTTTGCACCTCAGTCGCAGACAGGGAGGTGATATTGTGCTTTGCAGGAAGAGGACACACAGTCCTGCTCTTAGCTTACTGCTTTGCATGGAGTAGGGGCTCAACTCATATATGCCAATTTAATTATTTTTTATATCTTTAGGCCAGAATTAGGAGTAAGTCCAGACAGAGCTACACCTGAGGCATGTCAGAAAACCAGAAGAGATGGATATTGTTCCACCTCCTTCTATAACTTGGACCAATTTTAACAATCCTTTAATAGCTAATTAAGTTCTTTCCAAAGTCTAATTGGAGTCCCACTTGCTGTAGTAGAAGCTGTTTTCCTTGGGCCTCTGGCTATAGATGTCTAGGTTCTGAGAAGCAAGGGAGTCAATTGCATTTTGGGTTATGCTAAGAAGTTTGGATTCTACTTCCTAAGCCCGGGTTAACTATAGCTCTCAGGTCAAATCTGGCCCTCTACCTGTTTTTTTATAAATACGTTTTATTGGAACACAACCATGCCCATTTGTTTATATACTATCTATGGTTACTTTTATGCTACAGTGGTAGAGTTGAGTAGTTAAGACAGAGGCCATCTAGCCTGGAAAGCCTAACATATTTACTATTAGGCCATTATGGAAAAGGTTTGCTGATTCCTGTGCTAGGCCATTGGGAGCCTTTGAAGAATTCCAAGCCAGGAAGTGACATGATCATATCTGTATTTTAGAAGGATCACTCTGGCAGCCACATGGAGGAGAGGTTGGAGAGGATGAGATGGAAGCAGATGACAGGGAGGAGGCTGTGGCCATTGTCCAGCTGAGAGCTGATGAGGCCTGAACTGAGGTGATGGCAGTGGGGCTGAGCAAACAATGCGGACTGGAGAGATATTTATGGAGTACAACCAATAGGACTCGATGCCTGAGTGGATGGGGCCTGAGGGAGAGGGAAGAGGCAGGGAGAGTGGACTTCTGGCTTCATGGACTGAAGATTAGGGTCATTAACCAAAAGGAAGAAGTTGGTGAGGAAGGGTGCACATTTGGCTTTAAACATGATTCACTTGGGGTATTTGCAAGAGATGGTGAAAGAACCAGGCTAGCCTCTAGAGTGATGTCTACCATGGAGTTTTGGGAGTTACCTGTTGTGTAGAAGGTAGCTGGGAATGAAAAAGATCTTCCAAGGAGTGGCCGTAGGATCATAGGAGCAGAAGGCAGAGGCAGTAATCCTGAGAAGCACCAGGATTGGAGGTCAAACAGGGTAAGTACATTCAGCGAGGAGACCCAAAAGAAGAGGCCCTGGAGGCCAAGTTGCAAAGAGTTTCTAGAAGGAAGGCAGGTCAAATAGACAGTAGTCAGCAAGTCTAAGAGGCGCTTCCCAGAATTAGCAATTGGGAGATCACTGGTTAGGTCACCAGCTTGTCCTCTTTTGCTTGGGACTTTCTGTTTTAGCGATGAAAGTTCCACATCAGGGGAATGCCCTCAGTTGTGGGCAAACCAGGACAGAGGGTCACTCACTCTACTGCTGACCTTGCTAAGAATGATGTCAAGAAGAGTTTAGCTTGCAAAGTAACTAACTTCTGGAGATATCGTTTTCCCAATGTTGATAAACCTACGTCCTGGTGTAATCCTTTTTGAATCACTCTAAGCCTAATAACAAAACAAAGCCCTCTCTTTGTATAGCACCTGACTATGACATGACCTCATTCGATCCTTACAGCAACCCTGGGAGGTAGGAGGTTGTAACCTTAATTTTATAGGAACGGACACTGAGAGGCTAAGTCATTTGACTAAGCTCTCATAGCAAAGACAGGCTCAGAAGCTTGTGCCCCGGCTGCCTCCACAGTCCTGTGTGTAGATGTCTATAGCCTGGAACACTGGGTTTGTGGCTGGTGGGCTGTGGCTCCCCTGCTCATTGTAGAGTCAGGCAGAGGCCGTGATATTCTTGGAAGCACGGAAGGAGCACCACCACTATGCGTAGACCAGTACAGTATAGTAAGGCTGCTGATTCAGAAAAGGGCCAACACATAAACCAAGGCCATCAAGGATTTGCAGGAGGGGCTGTATTCTATGTAATAGCAGGGCTCTTTAAAAAGAAAATATTTGTGGTAAACTATACATAGCATAAAATTTACCACTTTTTCATCATCTCCAGCAGAAACTATATTCTTTAAACAATAACTTCCCATTTCCTCCTTCCCACCTGGCTCCTGGTAACCTCTATTCTACTTTCTGTCCTTATGAATTTGCATACTCTAGGTATCTCATATAAATGGAACCATACACTATGTGTCCTTCTGTGTCTGACTTCTTCCAGTTATCATAATACCCTCAAGGTTCGATCATGTAACATGTATCAGAATGTCCTTCCTTTTTATAGCTGAATGATATTCCATTGTATGTAAATGCCACATTTTGTTTATCCATTCATCTGTTGATGGATGGATTATTTTTATACTCTTACACTTCTAGTAAAGACAAGCATACATTTTTGATGCCTTAAAGTGTCATTTCAGAGACAACAGGACACTATACCTCCTGAAGAAAGATTATAACACTTATGAAGTAGTCTTGCATGAAAAATAAAACTCAAATATCTTCAAGCCTCTAAATCCATCTGCCAATTTATAGGAAACACAGAGGACAGCACATCATATTAAACTACACCATGGTGGTGGATTGGCGAAGTCTGGACTGTGGGAAATCTACGGGGTAAATGACCTAGTTTCTTCTACAAATAAGTTGCGGTGGGTGGGTGGTGGGGCGGGAAGATAGAAGAGAAACCTGTAGATTAAAAAGTACTTAAGGGCCGGCCAACTGGCACAAGAGTTGGCTTGGGACACCAGCTCTGAGCAGCAGTGCCCCAGTTCGGATCCCACATGAAGGCCAGTGACACTGCTCTCTCTACAGCTAAGATGGTGAACAACAGCTCAACCTGAAGCTGGGCTGCTGTGAGTCGCCAGCGACAGCGTAGGCTGCAGTGAAGCTGCAGTGGGCTGCTATAAGCTACCGTGAGTGGCTGGCAGCCAGCGTGAGCTGCCAAGAGCCGCCATGAGCAGCCGTCCAGTGGCTGGCGACTGATCTGCCTCACCCGGCAAGAGCGCAATGATCACAATACCAACATGGGCCAGTGAAGCGATGTCCTCCACAACTAGACTGAAGAACAAAAGGACAGCAACTTGTCTGTTCCCTTTCCCGGATTTCCCAACGCTGTTCCCCCACCACCATTCCCCAATAAAAATCTTAAAAAAAAAAAAAGTGCTTAAAAGTCATGTCAACTGACTGCAGTGTATGGATCTTGATTCAAACAAACAAGCAGTTTTTAAAAAGACATTTATGGAGATAATCAGAATTTTGAACATTGATTATTTGATGATATTAAGGAATTATTCTTTATTATTATTATTTTTAAAAATATTTTTATTGGGGGAAATGGGGGATGGGAACAGCGCTGGGGAATTGGGGGAAGAGGAACAGACAAGTTGCTGCCGTTTTGTTCTTCAGTCTGGTTGTGGAGGACATTGCTTCACTGGCCCAAGTTGGCACCATCATTGCTCTCTTCCCAGGTGAGGCAGATCAGTCGCTGGCTTTTGGACAGCGGCTTACCGGGGCTGCTGGCCACTGACGCTGGCTGCCGGCTACACAGGTAGCCCATGGCAACCCACTGCAGCAGGGGCTGCAGCCTATGCCTTCACCAGGGACTCCCGGCATCCCAGCTCCAGGTTGAGCTGTTGTTCAGCATCTTAGCTGTAGAGGGCAGTGTCACTGGCCCTCATATATGGGATCCGAACCAGGGCCCTCTGGCTTCCCAAGCCAGCTCTTAACAATGCGCCACTGGGCCGGCCCAAGGAATTATTCTTTAAAAATCTTAGGTGTGACAATGATATTGTAGTTTTGTTTAAAAAATAATCCTTGGTTGCTCATGTCATAAGTTATATAAATGTCCAATCACTGTATTATATACTTAAAACTAATATAATATTGTATGTCAACTGTAATAAAAACGTTTTAAAAAATAATCCTGGGCCGTCCAAGTGGCTCAGTTGGTTAAGAGCTCGCTCAAGAGTTTGAGCTCTGAGCAACAGCGGTTCGAGTCCAGCCCGAGCTGAGCAGCCGCTGAGCTGCCAACAGGTAGCAGGATGGCTCAGTTTAAAAAAAAATAATAATAATAATCCTTATCTTTAGAGAGAGATATACACTGAAATATTTTCAGATGAAATGATATGATGTCTGGATTTGCTTCAAAATTATACTGGTAGGAATGGGTATAGTTGAAACAAGATTGCCATAAGTTGATAACTATTGAAGTCGTGTTGATACTTTGGGGTTTGTTATATTATTTTGTATACTTTTGTATGTGTTTGAATTTTTCCAAAAATAAAATTTTTTATGTCATTTCAGAGATGTGCTCCTTTTTTCTGGATTGATCTTTGACAGGTACTCTCTTCCAAGAATTTAGCTTTAAGTTTCCCGGAGAGCCTTCTCCACCCACACTCCAAGCTTCTATGCAAATGAATAAAAGATCTTGAGCTAATAAATTAATTTTGAGGAACAATATTCAAGTGTCTTTTGTCATCTGAACAACAGTTTGCTATCAGGAAGATTTGCAATTCCATGGGCTTTTTAAAAACCTAGCTTGCTTATTTGCAGTCCTTTTTTGGGGGGTGAGGGGTGTCATATTGTGGTAGCTTACCATGTGACAAGTATCATCTTACATGCTTTATATTTTCTATTTTTTCGAAGCCTCACAATAACTCTGACTTACATATTGGATTGTTGGAAAAGTCATGACGCATGCTTGCAACAAAAAACAGAAAAAATACGTCATGACTTTTCCGACGATGCAATATTATTATCAGCCCCCCATTTTACAGATGAGGAAGTAGAGGGTCAGAGAGATGAATAAGGGCTAACATCTGTTAACCACTTACTATGTGTCAAGTACTGGGCTAATTGCTCATTTTATCTTCTCATGCCCGTATGAGGTAGGCACTGTTATTATCCCCATTTTATAAATGAGGAAATTGAGCCTTAGAGAGGCTAAGGAATTTGCTAGCAGCTGCTAGGCCAAGTGTCCTCTCAGTGTGGGGCCCCAAAGCCCATGCACTTTCTATTCCTCCCAGGATACAGCCCAACAGAGTGGTTCCGAGCACACATTCTGGGCTCTGCTAAATTATTTCATCGTCTTAAGCCTAGTTTCTAATCTGCAAAATGGGGATAATAACAGCACCTTCCTAATAGGGCGATTGTGAGGACTAAATGAGAGGATGATTGTCGAGGGGTTAGCATAGCTTCTGATCCATAACAAGGGCTCAGTTGATGTAAGCGATTTTTATTACCAGGTTTCTCTCTGAGGGGGCTTCTCGATTAAAGTCAGTTTGTTTTAGGAGCTTAGGAATCTTCTGGAAAAACTGGCCATTCCACAGTCATTTGGGCTATTTTCTGTGGACACTGTTCTGACATTCTTCTATGAGGGGGAGAAAAGTGCTTTACTTTAACTTTTACTTAGACACAGGGCAGGGATTGTTCTGACCTTTGGGATAAGTAAAAGACTAAAAACCAAGTTACCATGAGCCAGAGCCACGGAGGGTGTTGCCCTGGTTCAATCTTGTCTGGTCTCTGAAACCGGCTCCTGGTTCAGGCTAGAGGCACTCTTAGGCACACTGTGTGCTACTCCAAGAGTGCCCTAGATGTGGACACACATAAATAAAACATAATAAATAAAAGTGCCTATTCATTTACTGTCATGGTGTAGGGAAAAGAACATGGGCTTTGGAGCCTTGGGTACCTCAGTTTGATCCTAGATCTGTAATCAGTACACTGTGTGCAAATCACAAACCTGTCTGTGCTATAGTTTTCATAACTGTGAGTTGGGAATGATGTGATAATAAAGCTAACAGTTATATTGGGTTGTCGGAAAAGTCATGACGCATTTTTGCGACGAAAAACATAGAAAAAATACGTCATGACTTTTCTGACAACTCAATAGAATGCTTACTGTGCACTGGGCACTGTTCTTTTTATATAGTAACTCAGTTAATTTTTTTAAAAAATTAATAAAGTTCATTTTTTAAAGCAATTTTAAGTTCATAGCAAAATTGAGCTGAAAGTGCAGAGCTCCCATAAACCAAAGTCTACAGTTGACATTAGAGTTCATCCTGGTGTTGTAGATTCTATGGGTTTGGGCAAATGTATACTGACATATATCCATCACTGTAGTATCATATAGAGTAGCTTCATTGCCCTAAAAATCTTTTGTGCTCCATCTATTCATCTTTTCATTCCCCCAACCCCTGACAATTGCTGATATTTTTGTCTCCATAGTTTTGCCTTTTCCAAAATGCCATAGAGTTGGAATCATATAAACCTTTTCAGATTGACTTCTTTTACTTAGGATTTTGCATTTAAGGTTCCTCTATTTCTTTTCATGGCTTGATAGCACATTTCTTTTTAGTGCTGAATAATATTCCATTGTCTGGATGTACCAGAGTTTATCCATTCAGCTATTGAAGGACATCTTGGTTGCTTATAAGTTTTGACAATTGTGAACAAAGCTGTTATAAACATCCGTGTGCAGGTTTTTGTGTAGAGATAAGTTTTCAGTTCATTTGGGTAAATAAGAAGGAATGCAATTGCTGGATCCTACGGTAAGAGTATATTTAGTTTTGTTAGAAACCACTAAGCTGTCTTCAAAAGTGGCTCTACTATTTTGCATTCCTACTAGCAATGAATGAGACCTCCTATTGGGCCATATTCCCACCAGTATTTGGTGTTATCAGTGTTCTGGATTTGGGCCACTGTAAAAGGGGTGTAGTGGTATCTCATTATTGTCTTAATTTGTAAGTCCCTATGACACATGATGTAGAGCATCTTTTCAAATGCTTATTTGCCATCTGTATATCTTCTTTGGTGAAGTGTCTAATCAGATTTTGGCCCGTTTTTTCTTCTAAAGAAATTTTATTGGGGAACAGTGTGTTTTTCCAGGACCCATCAGCTCCAAGTCAAGTAGTTGTTTCAATCTAGTTGTGGAGGGCGCATCTCAGTGGCCCATGTGGGGATCTAACCAGCAGCCTTGGTGTTATGAGACTGCACTTCAACCACCTGAGCTAACCGCCCGCCCCAGGTTTTGGCCCATTTTTAAATCAGATTGTTTTCTTATTGTTGAGTATTAAGCATCTTTGTATATTTTGGGTAAGTCCTTTATCAATGTGTCTTTTGCAAATATTTTCTCCCAGTCTGTGGCTTGTCTTCTCATTCTCTTGACATTGTCTTTTGCAGAGCAGATGTTTTTAATTTTAATAAAGTCCAGTTTATCAATTTTTTCTTCCATGGATCATGATTTTGGCATTGTATGTAAAAAATATCTTTGCCATATCCAACGTCATCTAGGTTTCTTCTTATGTTGTTGTCTAGCAGTTTTATATCATGTTTTACATTTAGGTCTATATCTATTTTTTAATTTTTGTGAAGGGTATAAGGTCTGTATCTAGGATTTTTTGTTTGTTTGTTTGTTTGTTCGTTTTTGCCTGTAGATGTCCAGTTATTCCAGCACCATTTGTTAAAAAGACTAAACTCGGGCCGGCCGAGTGGCGCGATGGTTAAGAACTCGCTTGGGATGCCAGAGGGCCCCGGTTCGGATCCCACATATGAGGGCCAGTGACACTGCCCTCCACAGCTAAGATGCTGAACAACAGCTCAACCTGGAGCTGGGCTGCCATGAGTCGCCGGCGACGGCGTGGGCTGCAGTCCCTGTGGCAGTGGATTGCCATGGGCTACCGTGTGTGGCCAGCAGCCAGCGTGAGCGGCCAGCAGCCAGTGTGAGCGGCCAGCAGCCGCAGTGAGCGGCCGTCCAGAAGCCGGCGACTGATCTGCCTCGCCAGAGAAGAGCGCAATGATGGTGCCAACTTGGGCCAGTGAAGCAACATCCTCCACAACTAGATTGAAGAACAAAAAACGACAGCAACTTGTCTGTTCCCCTTTCCCCAATTCCCCAGCACTGTTCCCATCCCCCCAATTCCCCAATAAAAATCTTTAAAAAAAAAAAAAAGACTAAACTCATTTAATTTTCAAAACAAACTTTGAGGAAGGCACTGTTATTATTCCCATTTTTCAGATAAAGAAACTAAGGCACAGAGAGGTTTTGTAAATCACCCAGGGTAACACAGCTAGTACTTGACAGAGCTGAGATTTGAACCCAGACAATCTGGCTCCAGAGTCCATGTACTCAATCCCTAGTTATAATAATAATAATAATAATGATAATAATAATAATAATAATGTCTCTCTCTATTCCTCCATTCCTGAGGAATAGAGATAGTGTCTAGCACATAGTAGGTGCTTAGGATGCAGTAATGATAATCATTGTTCCGACTAGCCTCCAAGATTCTACTCAAATGTCATGTCTTCGGAGCAGCTTTCTTTCCACCCTCCACCCTCCATGTGAGTTCCCTGAAGAAAGGCTCCATGTCTGATTTCTCTGTGTTCCCCAGGGTGCCTGGTGATACACTTGGCACTTAGCAGGTTCTTGGTAAAAGTTTGTTGAATTGAGTTAGGTTGCATGCTATTATTTCTCTATCCACAATGCACATCCTGGGTGTGGTCTATTCCTGGGGATCTCCCAGCTCTTACTCAGCTCTTTCCTCCTGAGCGCCCTCCCTCTAACCTTCCCTGTTCTGTCAGGTTGGGTCACCCCTGTCTGGAGAAGTTCCTGGTTGGACCGTCTATGGAGGCAGCTGCCCTTGTCTGTTATACTCTTTTTCTTGTACCGCTCTACTCAGTTTCTTCCTTGTTTTGGAGAACCCCACTCTCGTATGGACACTGCCTGTGAAAGTCTCTCTCTCTCTCTCTCTCTCTCTCTCTCTCTCAACTTAAAACATAGCACCTATCTTGGAGGCCTGCTCTTTAAACACTGCTGATCTCTCCCAGGAAGTCTAAAATTCCTTCATACTAGGTAGAGCAGCTCACTTGATAATTTACAGGACATAAGAGACCAAGGGACAGACCTCATTCCAAGGAGCTTCTGAAAGGTGTTACACTTGGCATTTTTGGAGTCCTTTGGGGAGTGAGTGCCACTTATGACTGTGTCCCTTGGGCCCTGGTACATCCTCAGGCACCTCTGCCTGAGGCAGGGGTCTCTCAGACCAAGCCACCAGGAGCCTGTTTCCAACTCTGGGAACAACATTCTGCCAGTCCCACCTTGGACATGGCAGGCAGTGCCTGTTTTGGACTGAGCCACCTGGCACCATCCATTGGCACCCTATGTCTGCCTCTGCAGAGCCACCCTGGGAAGAGGTGGCCAGTAAGACTCAATTGCTTTCTCTGGACAGCACTGCCCTGGGGCAGCACCCTCCTGGACACAGCCAGCAGTCTTGTGCCTGCCTTGGACAGAGCCTGTTCTAGACTTCAGCATAATCCTGGTGCCTGCCCTGGGCATGTCCAGCAGTCTCCAATGCCCAGGGCAGACAAGACCTCTAGGCAGGACTTCTCGGACTCGGACAGAGGTCTCCCAGGGCAGTGCCTGGTGCCCGCATGGCCCGCTCTGGAGGCGCGCCCAGTCGCTGCCCGGAAGGCCAGGCGTTTATCCCCGGAGTCGCCAGCAGGGGGCTCCCTTTCGGCTCCGCTCGCGCGGCCGCGGGGGGCGGTGCTGCGCTGCGCCGAACTGTGCTCTAGCCCGGACCCGACCGGGGCCGCTGGATGCCGCGTCTCGGTTTCTGCTGCCTGCCGGGCGGGCTCCGGCGGCCGGTGAGTGCAGGGCGGCGGGGACGGCAGCTCGGCGGCGGGCCGGGCCCGGCCGGGCGGCGGAGCGGGCTCGGGCTGGGAAGGCGGGCGGGCGGCGGGGCCCGTCGACTCCTCCTCCTTCCCTGTCCCCTGGAAGCAGCGGCCCGGACTCCCGGCTCCCGTCCCTGGCCGCGCCGCGGGGCTCGGCGCCCGGGAGTGGGGGCCGACCAGGAGGGGCGGGGAAGGGGGAGCTCCGGCCCCTTTTGCCAGCTCCGGGGGCGCGGGGAGGCAGGGCAGGGTGGCCTTCAGTTTGGAGGGATTTGGGACTCCGGGAAACCCAGGTGGCCCTGAGCTGTGGGGTGGAGGCTGCAGCCTCAGGGTTAGGGGGCTTCTCAGGGCCAGGCCCAGGCACACACCCCCCCCAACAGACCGACCCACTGAGGTTCTGGGGAAGGCAGCGGGGAAGGCGAGCACCTCCACCGAGCCCTTTATCTCTCCCAGCGGCCTTCACCCTTTCACTGCCAGGCCGACAGCGGGCTCCTCTCAAAGGAGCAGCTGCTAGACAGCTGGCTAAACAATGGAGACCCCTCTTCCCCAAGCCCCCTCCCCTTGGAACAAGACGATGGGGGACGGGTGAATAGTAGGCTTTGGAGATTCGGGAGTGCGGGCTGTCCCATGTGACTGGCTGCTCACCTCACCTTTCCCTGCAAAGGGGTGGGGTGTGTGTGGGAAGGTCGGACTGCCTGCCCCAGGCCTCTGAGTGAGACGGCCCTGACGCCCCGCCCTGCTAACCTGTCATGCCAGTAGTATCGCCAATGAGAAGGGGAGGTGGTAAGGCTTGCTACCCGCCCTCCCCCCCCCACCGTGTTGGGGGGGTGCTATTTGGTACCAAGCCTGGTGAGGAGTGGGTCATGTTCCTGGCTGAGATAAGGCCTATTGGAACACACCACACATTGGGGCTTTGTTGTGGGGGTGGGGAAGTGGGGGTGTCACCCTGTTGCAAGGCACATGTGTCCTGCTGATTAGTTGGAAAGGCTGCCAGCCTGAATGAGCTGGGGGTGGGGGAAAGGCAGCCAGTTTGTTTTTTAAGTGGTACTCCTTTTGCCTGGTTTGGCATGTGTTTGGCAGTATCCTCATGGTTTGCCTTTCTGTAGGGAGGCCTGGGATGATGCTTCCTGGGAGGAGCTTTGCTGCCTAGGGCTTCCCTGCCCTCAGTTGGTCCTCCAAAAGTATGAAATTGGATACCCTCCCCTGTTCACCTTGCCAGTGACTGGGGCTGGTTTGCTGGTTTGTGTGGGTTCATTTTGTCTTTTGAGCACCCGGCATGTCTGTGGCTGAGGAGGCCTTGTAAATTCTCCCATGGAGAGTCAATTGTGCAAAGTGTGTCTACATGGGCCATGCTGGAAGGGAGGGAAGGATGTCCAGGTGACTTAAGAGCAAGATCACCTTAGCAAGACATTGACTGTAGAGGTTCAAGCGGCCTTTCCATGTGCTTACCTGGTCTGGAGCCCTTTTCTTGGGCAGGTTGGTATCCAGTTGTCATGGCAATGGGCCCACTCTTGCCTAATGTTCCCCACCCTTTTGGTTCAGGGGCTATTTTCTATTTGGGGATATTGAAAGTTGCTCTCCTGAGGTCTCTGGCTTCCTGACAGAACTTGCTGGCTCTTTGTCAATGGCCTGCCACCTCCTCTGCTTCCTCTCTGACTTTTTGTGATGAGGGCTTTCCAGGAAACATCTTCCTGGTTGCTGGACATGACTGGTTATATATAGCTATGGGTGGAGGTATGCTTGTCCATTTGGGGTTGGGGACATTGGAGTTGGGGCTTCAATTCCAGGAAGACAGTAGGGGAAGCTATTGTGTTGGAGGTTTAGGGTAATGTGAAGGGTTGCAGGTGGGGGGGGGGTACTGTGGGGATAGGAGGGGTAGAATGCTGGTGGTCACTTCCTTTGGGATCTTTGAACTTTGAACAGTTGATGACGGCGCCTGGCAGCTTTGAGTATCTAGTGTGTTTACTCTTTCCCAGTCTGGCTCAGGTGCCAGGGCGTGTGCCTGAGGGCTTCCTCCCATGTCCCAGGCTCTCCTCAGCTGCCCTCACATGGGTTGTGCCCTTCCTGACTCTAGCCTGGTCCCTCAATCTCACTCTCTGGCAGCCTGGGCAGCCAGCCTGTTGCCTGGAGCCCCTTTCTCTGACCCAACTGGAAGCTGCTCACTGAAGAGTGCACGTGTCTTCAAAAGTTGGGCCTGAAAACTCCAGGGTACCCCAGAGACAGGTACCTGAGGGTGGACTGGGTGGGGCAAAGCTGGGGCTTAAGTGAAAGGGAGAATCCACCCTACTTGGGTGGAGCAGGGAGTTGTTGGAACTCAGGAAGCCTTGATCCAGACTTGGTGTGTCACAGGTCTCCAGTGCAGCAGTGGTATTCTTGCTCCTTCAAACCAGAAGTTTGTCCACAGCCAGAACTCCTTCACCTTGAGTGGACGCCACAAACTAGAACCAGAGCATCCATGTGAGCGGGGTCCTGTTGGTGGCCCTGGACCCCAGGCCTTGTCCCAGACCTCTCCTGGGCATGGTGGGTAAAACTGAGGTAGTTTAAAGGTTTGATGGGATAAGAGGGCCCAGCCCACTCTGTTCTATGATTAACAGGTTCCCCCAGGACTTGGGTTGGGGGCTTGATGGAGCTTTTCAAGTTCTGCTTTGAGTCAGGCCCGGCCGTCCTTTAATATCTGCTTACTGCACCTCACTCCACATCACCATTCTGAGGTGGATTGAATTAGAGGGTGGGGTGGTACAGTGGTAAACCCAGAAAAGCAGACCCAGAAAGCCACTCCTCTCCCCGCCTCACTTTCTTGCCCTTTCTGTGGAGGTAGAAATTGTGTGGCTTATAAGTTATCATATTCCTTTGACATTTCAAATGGCTTACAGTCAGGCAGCAGTTTAAATTGTGGACTGACGATTTTACAGGGTGCTTTCTCTTTGCCAGGTACCTGATCGTCGTTTACAAAGGATTATTTTTATTATTCTCTGTTATTCAGAGATGTTGGTTAATGGGCTCAAGGTCACACAGCAAGTCAGAGGCAGAGCAGGATTAGAACCTGCAGTTTCTGATTGAACACAATACCTCTCCAGCAAAGGCAAGGGCTTAGGGCCAAGTCTGAACTCTCAGGCACATGGAGATTTTATAGTTGAAATAGCTGAGGCATAGATAGGGAACGGGACTTGCTCAAGGTCACACAGAAGGTGGGGGTGGGCGTGGGTAGTGTTAGCTGAGTTTAGTGCCCAGCGGGCTGCTGCAGGCTCTGCATGAAACCTAAGAAATGCACCTAGAGGAGCAACTGGGGGCCCGGCCCCGGCTGCTGGCACCTCTCCTGCTCCCATTTCTCCCGGGGCTTGCGGGATCGCTGCATTCCAGGGGAGACGGGATCGCTGCGGGAGGCGCCTCGGAGCTGCGGCTGCGCAGGGCCCCGCCGCCTGGAACTGCTGGGGCTTGCCGGTTCCCGGCACGGCGGCGGGCAGGAAAGGGAGACGCGAGCCGGCGGGCAGGCAGGCTGATGTCATGTGAGAAGCGTGCAGCCTAAGTGAGGGAGCACACCTGGAGCCAGATAAGCTCCGTGTGACCTGGCAGTGAGTCACGGGGCGCTGCGGAGCTCAGCAGAACCCGCCGAGAGGAAGCTGCGCGACAGCAGCGGCGGCGGAGACAGGCGTCGTCACCCTGAGCCGCTCAGGCTGGGGCCGCCCGGCCGGGCCAGGTGCCGTGCAAACCCCACCAGGCCGCTTTTGCAGTCCTTGGTGCGGGCCAGCACTGAGATAAAGGCCTCGAGGCTGTAGGAAACAGCCGCTCAGGGAGGTCAGAGGCCAAGCGAGAGAGGCCGGCTCTCTTGGGAAAGTATTTCCTTTGTATTTATTTATGAGTGTGGTCTGGGCTGGGGTGGCAGGGACTGACCCTTTTAAGTATCTACCCACAGCGGCCAAGTCTAGGCGCCCTTGTCTTGGGACGCTAACGTTATAGTTTCCATTTCCTGGGGTTTCTACTTTGCCAGCTGCAGGGTGACCCATTTAAATCTGTCCCCACTTAAAGCCACAAGACAACAGTGAGATCTATTTTAACCAAGTCCCCTAAGTCACTGAAACTTTTTCAAGGCGGAAAGGGCATTCCTTGAACTTGCCATTGCAATCCTGTTTACAGCTTTAGTGCTTAATGAATTGCTTACTACTTTGTCAAACCTTTCTTTTTTCTTTTTCTTTTGTTTTTCTAAATCTTTACAATCACAAAAGTAACAAATGCTGAAAAAAAAAAGGTTTAATTTGAAGGAAGTGCACTAGGTGGAAAGCTAAAATGTTACCACCCCTCTTTGCCCCTACTCCACAGAAAAAACCCACTGATAAATTTTTGTAATGTATCTTTCCAGACTATTTTTCAAAAGCTTGTTATATATTATATATGTTTCTAGTTTAGTAGATTATGTTACATAAGTATAATTTTATATCAATATTAAAAGTATTTTTTTCTGTAGGAAATGAAGAATATGCAGAAAAGTAGAAGAAAAATTACATATAATCCCATTACCTAAAGCTCCTAGGCTTAAACACACACACACACACACACACACCTACAGCTAAATATTTTCATTGTAAAAAAATGAAAACAATACAGATAAAACACAAGTCTGCTTTGACCCTTCTAAAATCCCTTTCTCTTCCCCAGAGTATACATTCTTCTATGCATATACAAATATACATAATATGCATATATATATGCACACATATATATAGTTTTTAACATTTTAGTAAAAATAATATACTATCTGGCAACTCGCTTTTTTCACTTCATAATATAGTATAGAATCTTCCCAGTATACACAAATCTACCTCATTGTCAACGAAGTTCTATAATGTAGCTATTCCCCTAGTGATGGTCATTTATATGACAGAATTTTGCTATTACAAGCAATGCTGCAAAGATTAGCCATGTCTATTGTATGAATATACCTGTAGATGTCTTATAAGAGGAATTGCCCACTCAAAGAATATGTGCATTTAAATACTTTCATAAGGGGCCGGAAGAGTGGCGCGATGGTTAAGAACTGGCTTAGGACGCCAGAGGGCCCCAGTTCGGATCCCACATATGAGGGCCAGTGACACTGCCCTCCACAGCTAAGATGCTGAACAACAGCTCAACCTGGAGCTGGGCTGCCGTGAGTCGCCGGTGATGGCTTAGGCTGCAGCCCCTGTGGCAATTGCCATGGGCTACCATGTGTAGCCAGCAGCCAGCGTGAGCGGCCGTCCAGAAGCCGGCGACTGATCTGCCTCGCCCAGGAAGAGCGCAATGATGGTGCCAACTTGGGCTAGTGAAGCAACGTCCTTCACAACTAGACTGAAGAACAAAACGACAGCAACGTGTCTGCTCCCCTTCCCCCAATTCCCCAGCGCTGTTCCCATCCCCCCAATTCCCCAATAAAAATCTTTTTTTAAAAAATAAATAAAAGTAAATAAATAAATACTTTCATAGGTACCACCAGCTTGCCCTCATTATGCCAAAGTATACTCCCACCACCATGTAGGAGACAACCTTCCCACTCTGTAATTGGTTGACGTTATTGACCTTGGTAGTTTTTAACTAAACTGCTAAGTGAACAATAATATACCTCTTTTATTTCACATGTCTGTGAACATGACTGAGGCTGAATAGCTCTTCATAGTTGTTGCCCATTTGTATTTCTGCATCTATGAGTTGACTGTCCTTATCCTTGACCATTGCCTCTGGACTTGACCCAGTGATCCAGCTTGGCCATGTGCTCACTGGATTGCCTTCACTTCTTTGGGCTTTACTTTCCATATACAAAAGTCCTGTCCAGCAGTAAGATTTTATGTCAGGACTTATTTTAGTCACAGTTGTGTGAATAATCCTTTGTGTACTATCCTCTCTACCATCCCATTTAGATGGTGAGAATGTGCCCTGCTACTGTTGGGCACCATTCTTGAGGGTTTACTTTGGACTAGGTGTTATATGAAGGGCTCATATCTTTCATTTAATTCCCATGTGTCCTTTTTTTCTTTTGAGTGAATATTGCACACAATGAAATGCACAAATCTTATGTGCATTAATTTGATGACCGTTGACAAATGTATACACCTCTCAATCTAAACCCCTATCGAGATATGGAACATGAACATCACCCCAGAAAGTTCCCTCATGTCCTTTGTCAGGCAGTCCCTTACCCCCGTCCCCACTTCCCAGAGGTAACCACTGTTCTGATTTTTTTTTTACCATAGGTTAGTTTTGCATATATTAGAACTTCATATAAATAGTACCATACCAGTATGTACTCTTTTTTTTTTTTTAACTTTATTGGGGAACATTGTGTTTTTTCCAGGACCCATCAGCTTCAAGTCAAGTTGTTGTTCTTCAATCTTAGTTGTGGAGGGTGTAGCTCAGCTCCAAGTCCAGTCGCCGTTTGCAATCTAGTTGCAGGGAGCACAGCCCACCATTCCATATGGGAGTCGAACAGGCAGTCTTGTTAAGAGCACGCACTCTAACCAACTGAGCCATCCAGCCGTCCATTCGCAGCTCAGTTGTAGCTCAGCTTAAGTTGTTGTCTTCAATCTAGTTGCAGAGGGCACAGCTCACTGGTCCATGTGGGAATCAAACTGGCAAACCTGTTGCTCAGAGCACATGCTCTAACCAACTGAGTTACCCGGCTGCCCCAGTATGTACTCTTTTGTCAACCGCTTCTTTTACTGTCACTTGACATAATGTTTTTGAGATTCATCCCTGTTGTGTGTATCAGTAATTGCTTCCTTTTTTATTGCTGAATAGTATTCGATTGTATGACTATGTAATTTTTTTCTCCTCTTGGTGAACTGATAGATTCATATTTGAGTTGAATGGTCCTTGCCCTCAAAATGCTTTCTGTCTTAAAGTGATAAAGCAGTTGAGTTGACTGAGTCAACTATGCTTTGATTTTTGAGAATAATAGGGTCAAGATGATTTAGGCACATACCCTACTTTATATACACTCCCTAATTTACACACATACCTTTCCTCCACTTAAAATGAGGACAGGCCTCCTGGAGTAGGGTGAGGAGAAAAAGGCAGAGAAGATGGTCAGAAAAACTGTAAGGTTATCTTCACTGAAGAGGGTAAGAGGTGAAAGGGAGGTGGGTAGAAACTGCTGCCAGGAATGGAGAGTGGGGAAGTAGTGATGTTGTAGCTGCTGGAAACTTTGGACCTGAGGACAGGAGGTGCTGGAAAGTCCAAAGTCTACAAAAAGGGAACAGACAGAGCCCAGGTCTCTTAACGAGTTGGGAGCTGAGGAGCATAGGAACAGCAGCAGCTGCAGCTGCATTGCAGGTCTGACCCGAGAGGAGGAGGCTGCAGGTTAACTCCAGACATGTAGCATAGGAGAGAACCCAGGCCACAGCTAGACCTGGCAATCATAAGGATGACACTAGGGAAGGGGCACCTTGTGAGCTGTGCAGATAACAGTGGCAAAACGGGGGTGATGAGAGAAGGGCTGAAATGGACTCTGTCTTTTTTTTTTAAAGATTTTTATTGGGGAATTGGGGGATGGGAACAGTGCTGGGGAATTGGGGGAAGGGGAGCAGACAAGTTGCTGTCGTTTTGTTATTCAATCTAGTTGTGGAGGACATTGCTTCACTGGCCCAAGTTGGCACCATCATTGCGCTCTTCCTGGGCGAGGCAGATCAGTCGCCGGCTTCTGGACGGCTGCTCACTGCGGCTGCTGGCCGCTCAGGCTGGCTGCTGGCTACACATAGTAGCCCATTGCAACCCACTGCCACAGGGGCTGCAGCCTACACCATCGCCGGTAACTCATGGCAGCCCAGCTCCAGGTTGAGCTGTTGTTGTTCAGCATCTTAGCTGTGCAGGGCAGTGTCACTGGCCCTTATATGTGGGATCCGAACTGGGGCCCTCTGGCGTCCCAAGCCAGTTCTTAACCATCGTGTCACTCGGCCAGCCCTGGACTCAGTCTTTAAAGGCCCCAAGGTTGGAATTAGGGGGGTGACTTTGGCAGAAATTTAATAACTAACCTGTGTCCACAAGAGACTTAAATATTTGGAATTTTAGAGCTAGAAGAGACCTAGATCATCTAGTCCAACCTTGAGCAAAGTGACAGGCTCAAGGTCCCCCGGCGATTTGTTGGCAGATCCAGGCCTAAATACCAGATCTAACATTTCTGGCCAGCACTATCCCCCTGTGCTGCTGCTGTGACTGTCTGTTGTTCCCGCCTGTCGCAATGACAGTGAGGGGCAAGCTTTTGCCGAGACAGAGATTTATATGAAATTACTTTTCAGGGACCGTTCTAGCCCAAAGATTCTAGAATTCTTGGGCCTATTTTCCATTAATACTGCTCAAATATCTAGGCCCCAGCAAAGAGCCAGGATTAGGGTAAGAATTGCTGTGCAAGAATTGGAAACCAAAGGGTGTCTTGGTAAGACAGTATTGAAGGCATTTGGTGTCTCTGTGGTTGGGCTGAGGCCAAGATACTCTTTTGTCCCCTCCCAGGCCCCAAGGTGGGTTTCTTTCTTCATTCCCCCACAGGTGCCCCTGGAGCCATTTTCTAAACTAGCCCTTTAAGACAGTGCAAGCAGTGGTGGGTGAGGGGTAAGGTGGACCGTGACAGTCTGAAGATCTCATATCCTGGCATGTGGTAGGTCTGTGTCCCACCCCCATCAAGGGTGCAGCAGGAGAGAGTCCCCAGGTTAAAGTAAAGCCCTGAAGAGAGTGTGCCTGCTGGCAGGGATTTCCCATCCCAAATCAGCCCAGACCTACTTGGCCAACGTTGCCCCTGACTTTGTGCCTCTTGGGCCCTAGATTTCCTGTCTTCCCACTCCCAGGTACTGTGTATGGAGCATTTAGAACCAATAAGTTCAAAAGGAACTTTGTTTTACCCAGGTAGAAACTGAGGTCAGAGGAAGAAAGGGGTGCCTGCTAGGTCCACAGGGAGCGAGCTAGTGACTAGACCAGATTTTCCACCCCTCTGGATGCGCTCTACAAGTAAAGAGTGCTCTAGCATTGTAGCGTCCCGTCAGACAGCCACTAGTCACATAGGGCTGTTGCTTACTTGAAATGTGGTTCCTCTGCATTGAGATAGGCTCTAAGTGTAAATTATGTACTGGATTTCAAAGATAACATGGAAAAGAGAATGTAAACATGTCTCAATATATTTTATATAGATTACATGTTGAGATGACAAGATTTTGGATCCATTTACATTAAATAAAATATGTCGTTGAAGTTCATTTCACCTGTTTCTTTTTAAAACTTTTTTAATGTGGCTGCTAGAAAACTTTGAATTATATATATATGACCCAAATTATATTTCTTGGGGACAGTGCTGCTCTGGAAAGGATAGTTGATCTCTCAGGAACCACATGGGTCAGGGTGTTGGGCAGAGGGGAAGCAATTAGCCAGTGTACCAGGCCCCTTGGCCTTGATACCTTTGTAGGCATTGAACTTGGGTTGGGGGGGTTCCCTCTCAGTAGAATGTGGAGCCTGGAGGGCCCTGCTTGGTGGTGAATGTTGGGTATACAGAGAGGAAAGGCCCCTTCAGGGCCTTGCAAGAGGTCATTGTTGGAAGGAGTAAGCTTGTAGTTCCTGTGTCTGGAACTCAGAGCTGGAGACCTTTATGGAGAAGGAAAAAACTACATTTGCTTTCTAATTAGGTGGTATGGCCTACTTCTAAGTCTTGTTCCCTGCTGGTTAGAACAAGAAAGGCTCTCTCAACTCCACCCCCACCAGGTTTTTCTCAGTCCTGTCCCCAATCAGGTGTGCATAGGGGTGGGAGTAGGTTGACTCCCTAGACACACTTCCCTGGAGCTGGGGTTTTCTCTCAGGCGGCTATATTTAGGTGTTGATCTGGGGAAAAGGATGTGAGTTTTTCAGGATCCTGTTTATCCAGCAGACCCCACCCACCCCCACCTGGCAGCTGTCTGTCCTCTGTGCAGTCTGGAACGTCCGTTTACTTCCCTCCCTGCTTCACTTTGGGCACCCAGGCCCTAGGAAGAAAACAATATTTGCCACTGATCCTTGTGTTGCCACTTACTGGCTGCATGACAACTAATATATACTTCATTTTCTGAGCCCCGTTTTTCTCATTTGTCAGGTAGAGATTATGACACCGACCTTGCAGGGATGCTGTGAGGTTCAAATGAGGTAGTATGTGTAAAGTGCCTGGCATTATGCCTGGCAAGTGGTAGTTATTAGATAAATATTGGTTCTTTGAGCTCTTCTGTCGGGCAGTCGCTGAGGCTGCTGCGCTAGGGCTAACAGGCTTAGGAAAGAGCCGGGTGGCATTGTGCTGTCTGTTGCCTTGAGGGACTTTGGCTTTGGGGAGGTGATGCTACACAGAGTCTCTTTCCTTTTTCTCTTGTGTTTGAATCTTAAGTCGGATCACAAGTTGGCTTGATGGCAGCCTGTTGTCAGGAGGTCAGATCTCCCAGACGCCACCTTCAGGCACACCTAAGCCTCCGACTATCAGGGATCACGGGAAATGAGAGACTTTGGAGTTTGGACTTTTACAGAGTTATCTAAACCTCAAGTTTCCCTATTTGTAAAATGGGAGTAATAATAGACCTCCCCATAGCAGTGTTATGAGGCTTAGCTTAACTGAGATAGCATTGTGTAATGCAGAGCACCTAGCACATAGCTAGCACTCGGTGAGGAGTAGCTTTGTTCAGTTGTTGGCCATGTCTGGACTGGAGATGCGGGAAGAGGCAAGAGGCTCTGCTCCAATAACCTCTCTCTCTCTCTCTCTCTCTCTCTCTCTCTCTCTCTCTCTCTCTCTCTGCAGCAGCAAGGTGGGGCACAAAGGCCCTGTGCTGAGCATCCATAATCCTCTGGGGGTGCCACCCCTAAAAACAGCACCCCCACCATGTTTAACCTAATGAAGAAAGACAAGGACAAAGATGGCGGGCGGAAGGAGAAGAAGGAGAAAAAGGAGAAGAAGGAGCGGATGTCAGCAGCAGAGCTGCGGAGCCTGGAGGAGATGAGCCTGCGACGCGGCTTCTTCAACCTGAACCGCTCCTCCAAGCGTGAATCTAAGACTCGCCTGGAAATCTCCAACCCCATCCCCATCAAAGTGGCCAGCGGCTCCGACCTGCACCTGACTGACATTGACTCTGACAGCAACAGGGGCAGCGTCATCCTGGACTCGGGCCAACTCAGCACAGCCAGCTCCAGCGATGACCTCAAAGGTGAGGAAGGCAGCTTCCGTGGTTCTGTGCTGCAGCGGGCCGCCAAGTTCGGCTCCCTGGCCAAGCAGAACTCACAGATGATTGTCAAGCGCTTCTCCTTCTCCCAGCGGAGCCGGGATGAGAGTGCCTCAGAGACCTCCACCCCCTCAGAACACTCTGCTGCCCCATCTCCGCAGGTGGAGGTGAGGACTCTAGAGGGACAGCTGGTGCAGCATCCTGGCCCAGGCCGCCCTCGTCCAGGGCCCCGGTCCCGAATCCCTGAGCTGGTGACTAAAAGGTTTCCAGCTGACCTGCGCTTGCCTCCTGTGGTGCCCGCACCACCCCCTGCTCTCCGGGAACTGGAGCTGCAACGAAGGCCCACTGGAGACTTTGGCTTCTCCCTGCGGCGCACAACCATGCTGGATCGGAGCCCAGAGGGCCAGGTCTATCGGAAGGTCGTTCACTTTGCCGAGCCCGGTGCAGGCACCAAGGACCTGGGCCTGGGGCTGGTGCCAGGTGATCGTCTGGTGGAGATTAATGGGCACAATGTGGAGAGCAAGTCCAGGGACGAGATTGTAGAGATGATCCGGCAGTCTGAGGACAGTGTGCGGCTCAAGGTGCAACCCATCCCAGAGCTCAGCGAGCTGAGCCAGAGCTGGCTGCGGAGTGGCGAGGGACCCCGCAGGGAGCCAGCTGATGTGAGTGTTTTCCTGGGCAGCTGGGGTTGAGCAGGGACTGGGATTGCCAGCGTCTCCCGCGACTGTACTTAGGTGGCTGTTTGGGGTACCCAAGAGCTGCAGTCAGAGCCTAGCAAGTGTGTGAGTGGTGAAACTGGGCCACTCCTTGGGCCGCAGGGACGACTTACCGGGCCTGTGGGGAGGAGGGACGTCAGCTGGGAGTGGTACACAGTCATACAAGCTTTATGATACAGGGTAGGTTAAGGGTTTGGGCACCCTATTTCCTGAGCCCTAAATTGGGGCATGGAGGCTAACATGTGCCATTTCCAGATATGAGAAACAGTAGGGACTACTACTCGTCCAGACTGGTATCTCGACTAAAATACAGAATTTCCATGTTATTGAGATAGTAGAGGTGAAAAAAAGATAAATTATTTCAAATCAGGGCTATCATGAAACATCTGGGATGTACAGCTGCTGGGGCGATGACCTCAGGCCTCCTCTTGCCCCCCGAGTGAGTGAGGAGTTGAATACCAGGTAAGGTTGCAGAGATAAGCAGAGCCCAAATCATGAAAGACCTTGTAAACCACGATAGGCGTTTAGATTTTATCCCAGTGAAATGGGACCATTGTAAGGTTTGAAGCAGGGAGTGACTAGATCTGATTTATAAAAATCATTTGGGCTCCAAGAGGTTTATTACCTCTCCTGGAAGAAAGAAAAGCATGGCTCTGGAAAAACAAAAGGGATTAAGCCTACAAAGGTAGTATGACCAGACTATCCCTGGGACCCCAACTATAGTATCCTGCCCACACAAAACAGCAGTGGGAGGGGGTGACATAGGAGCAGAAGAGATTTAGAGTAGACGTTATCTATCAGATTTAGCAGATATCTGTGTATTTACCAAGGACCAACCCAATTTAACTCCTGAAAAGATGGTCTCTAGGAGGATGGAGATCTCTAAGGCCAGAGGTCTATTGATAGGGTAGCTATGTATCAGTTTGGAATGTTCTGCCTGGAGACAGCCCATGAAGGACAAGTTGGCCTCTGGCCATCCCTCTCTCCCAGCTGTGCCTTTTAGGACTGCCCAGATCTGGTCCCCGAAGCCTGACCAGTACACCGCCTGGCCAGGACCTTTCAGCACTAAGTGACCAGCTAGATATGTCCAAATCAGAAGTGGGAGGAAATGCTGAGGAAACAGGCAGAGTCCCAGTCCAAGCTTTCTCCCGGGGAAGGGAAGCGGCTGCTCAGATGGCTGCTCAACCGAGCAGCATATCAGGCCTGGAGGGCCTGGGAGCAGCAGGGTCAGACTTTGGCAGGAAGCACTGGAATTGGGTTCCAGACCTTCCAGTACTCCAGGGCTGGCGGGGTCAGGCAGCTTTGCTAGTTGGGAAGGGCCACTGAGTGAAAGAGAGCCTGTTGTGGAATTGAGGATAGGTCCTGGCCACATTTATTCCAGAATCACATTGAGCGCCTACTCTGTGTTAGCCCACCGGGCTAGACTGAGCGTGAGGAACCACAGCTTAGAGGAGTGACCTTTACCTCAGAACCAAAGACCATACCATGTTGCCAAGTCTATCTACTTTCTCCCAGGCTAACATTGCTTTCAACAGATGGAATTTTCTTCTTAAAGAATGAACCCCCAGGGGACTGTCACCAGTTCCCTGCTGAACCACAGCATAGGCCTCTGTGGGGCTCGGGGCCTGGCATCGCAGATGCTGTTTAGTTTTCTCTCTATAACACAGGGATCATCCTGGCATCTCATATTTCCCAGCCACTCTCATTCCCAACTAGCTGCTGCTACCCCATCCCTGGGGAAGTGGATGGTGTAGCTTGGGAGGCCCTGGTGGCTTCCATCTTACAGCTGGTATCCCAGAAATGCTGGCTTGCTCTAGCCCCGTGGGGCAAGCCCAGCTGATGCCCAGAGGATTTCTTCCCCCACCTGGGGGATCTGGCAGGGGACACAGTAGAAAGCCCATTTTTAGGAGTCTCCTAGAGCCATCTGACAGGACAACAAGAAGCACAAGGCTGAGAGAAGCCCCGGATTTCTTCTTACCTGGGTAGGTGGTGGGGAACTCATGCCACAGCAGAGAGGAGCCCAGCATTCCAGCTTCCTGAGACAGACCCTGGAGCTGGTGTGGGAATGCTGCAGCCTCTTCTGAGGCTCTCAACCTCTATCCCCTCCTCTTCCTCCCATTCCTACTCCTCCTTTTCTTGGCAGCAGTTCTAATCCCAGTTCCATGCCAAGAAAAGAGTCTTCCCACCTCCTCCAGACTCCCGAGTGGGGTACCCTGACAACTCTAGCCCCACAGGGACAGCTCTGGCAGCCACCCTGCCCATCAGGCCATCCATCAACTGTGTCCACACGTTGCCTGTCCCCAGGGAGCTCTGAAGGAGCTGGCTAGCCATCTGTTCTCTTTCTTCACACAGATGGGGGCCAGGCCCCATGGCTCCTGTCCATGGCCTGTTCGGATGGCCCCAGGGAGAGACAGCCCCTTGGGTTTCCTTCTCACATGGTGTGTGTCCAGAATGCTTGGCTCACACCTTGTTCTAATGTCCCTGTAGCTGCTAGACAAGGCTCCACTGGGAGTAGGGGGTGAGCCACAGTAGTAGGATAAACTTGGGGCCTGATAAAAATCACTCAGCAGGCTTGAGAGAAGCAGCCCTTCTCTCACCAGCTATTCTTCCACTCACCTATCTGTTAAACAAATATTTGTTGAGCATTTACTGTGTGCTAGGTCTTGGGATGCAGCAGTGAGCAGCACATAATCCCAGCCCCAAGGAACTCATAGTCTAGTGGGAGAGATGGTCAAGCAGCAGACAATGACCGTGCCATGTGAGAAGCTCAGTGACAGGGCTAGTATAGGTCTCTAGGGAGCACAGAAAAGGGACTTCAAGTACAATCTTTGGAATGAGTCAGAGAGAGCTGACATCTCTGGGTAGGAAACGAGTATAGGGGAGACAGGAGGAAGGAAATGGCTGTATTAGACACAGGTCAAGGCCTCGAGGTTGGAGAGAGAGTGACACATTTGGGCAATAAGACTGGGGGACAGTGTATGGGGACAGTATGGGGACAGAGAAGCAAGCAGGGGCCAGGTCACAAAAGCCCTCATGTGTCATGATAGGGAATGTAAGCTTTAATCTAAGGGCAATGTAGAAGTTTAATAGGGACAGATTTTAGAAAACCTCTGTCTGCTTATGGAGAATGCTTTCAGGTATAGCAAGGATAGCTGTGGGTGGAATAGTGAGGGAGCTATTGTAGTAATGCTAGTAGAATGAATGGAGGCCTGAACTTGGGTAGAGGCACTGGAGATGGCAGAGAGGTATCAGGTGTAAGCAACTGAGGTAGGCTCTGGAGTCTTGGTGACCGACTGGGGTGAGGGAAGGAGGAGAGGAGGGGTCAAGTGTGATTGCCAGGTTTGGGGGAAGTTGCTAAATTTTTTCTTTAGCTCCTCAGGGAAAGTGTTTCATTTTTAGAATCAATTACTCTTATATTTTCTAAAGGCTAAGAGTTCCCTGAGTCGGATGAGATTAAGGGAGGTATTGGTAAAGATGAGGATCTTAAAACCCCAGTTGAGTAAAAAATTCCTCTGCCTAGTTCCGTGAGTCTGGGTGGGAAAGTATATGCCCATGGAGAAGGGGTAGAGGCTGGGTAGGGACTAGGGTCTGGGAGAGAGGAAAGGCAGTCCCTTCTGTTTGTATCGTCAGTGGGCCCATGGCAGGGGCCAAGTAGATGGGGAATGTGGGATGTTTCTGCTGAGCTCAGAAAAGCCCACCGGGCTCACCCCTGGCCTAAATGTGGTTGTCCTCCTGCTGCCAAGAGCCAGAAGAGCTGGCCTTCATGGGAGCCCTACCCAGAAAGCACTGCTTTCTTGAGCTTTTGAGGATGTGGTAGGAGGGGAGAAGTGAGAGTTTAAAGGAAGGCCTACCACCCCTTCCCAGTCAAGTCTAGTTTCCTGAGCTCTGCGGCACTGTCAGGCATTTACCGGGGATCTGTGATACAGTTTCTTCTCCTGTTGGACCTTGGGGTTTGTCCACAAAGGCTGTCGTGCTATGAGGTTTCTTAAGAGGTCGTCATATCCGTCTAGACCACCTCCACACTCAGGAGAACCTAGGAGAGGGCATGTTATGGTGGAAAGAGCATGTTATGGTGGACCAGAAAGACCTTCTTTGACTTTTAATGAAATTACCAGACTTTTCTTAGCCTCAGTTTACTCATTCCCTTAAACACTTAATGAAGTCTGTTTAAGGACCAGGCACTATACTGGGCACTGGGGGATTAAGTAAATAAAATAGACTCTTTCTTTGAGAAAGCACAGACTTAAGTAAAGAAAGGCAACCAAGCACCACAATGGCTATGGGGGAAGTCTGTACAGGTAAATAATGGGTGGGAAGGGGCAAGTGGCCTGTTCCACCTAGGGAGAAGGGGTGGGAATTAGGAGAGGCCTCTTAGAGGTCATGACCCTTGACTTAAATAAATGGGCCTTATTTTATCCGTACAGAATTTGAGAAGATTAAATCAGCGAAGGATGCACACCCAACTAACTCACTGCAGTTTTCTCTGAGAAGGAGAATAAGATTAGAGTAAAGGGAGACTTGGTTTTCCTTCTGTATACTATACTTTGTGGGTCTTTATTTAAAATAAACATGTATATATATTAGGTGAGATCACTTATGTAGACTTTGGCAGGTAATAAATGCTCAGGAAGATTTATATCTTTCCCTTCGCCCAGTTTCTAAAGCCATCCAGGGAGGGTAATTTTGCAGCCTTCTTAATTAATCCTTCCTACTGCTCTCCCATCCTTGTTCCTGGTAAGGTTTTCTTCCCTGATGCTTTTGTCCAAACTCTTTCACTGTGGCTCTGAAAGACAAGCCAGCTGAAAGGAGAGATGGGACACTTGGGTGCACCCTAGCTTTGTCCAGCTCCTTGGAGCCCAGCTTCTCAGGCCTGCAGATGTGGGCATCGGTGGCCCTGCAGGACAGGCCAGTCAGGGTTGCCTGCACCTGGGAGAAGGGAAGGGGCCCCTTTGCTATAGGGGAGGCCGTAGACCTCTGGGTGGAAACTGTATGAGCCGCATCAACTTTGTCCCCAGGAACTTTGGGTGCTCTCATGAGTGGGGCCTGTAGGATTCCAAGGAAACACTTGAAACTGGACTGCTTCCAGGCCTGCCAGGCTAGCTGCTGAGCAATGGGCTTTCCCAGTGGCTTCTGGTGGTGCCAGCGCAGCTGGGTGCTGCATGGCCTCAGTGTTCTAGAATGCTTCTGTTACTAATGTTACTCCAGATGATCCTTGGAGAGCTTTTTGTTTTTTAAACAGGAGATTTTTACTTCATTTTGTGCCAAATTTGCAGGCACTTTTGGCATCGCCATTTCACCACGTGAGAGCCCTGGCTTGGGAGCTTAGAGTAGGACTCAAACTGAGTTCTTTTGGTAATAAAAGGCCAGTGGGTAGATGTTAAGGGCATGAGAACTGATGGATGAAAGTTCTTTAGGAACATTTTGGGGGGCTGTTTATCTTGGATTAGTGGGATGCATAGGACCAGCAGGATAGAGTGGTGGACTAGGTCATTTCTATTCTGCTACGTCTCCCTTCTCTGTCCTCAGAGGCACCATTCTGCCTTCTTCCCGATGACATGCTGGACGAACTGCAGCCTCAGAGTGCCCTGACCACCCAGCCCGTGGGTGGTGGGCACCGTGCCCAGGCCACATTGAACTGGGTGTGGGTGCATGTTATGGTCGTTGGTTGTTTTTGCAGGCACAGCTTGGAACCCTGGTTGGGGGCAGGGCCTCGATTGAGGTAGCCTCCCGTGGCCCCTTCCGGCCCTGGCCAGAACCCCTCTGGCCCACCCTACCCCTGGCCACTCTGTCCTCTGTTTCCTTCTAATTTCTTTTATTTACACTGAAATGGTTCTGGAAAATACCAGATATGCAAACACCCAGACTGGGGGTGAGTGAGGAGTGGGGTGAAGGGGGGTGTGTGGCGGGTGGGAACACAAGTATTTTAAAAATGCTGCAAATCTCTACAGCGTTTCCCAAAAACCACAAGCACGCGTTCTGCCTGCCAGCAGGGCTCCCGCCACCCCACTAATCTAAGCTGCTAGATTCTCCTCACTGTAGCCTGGAGTGGAGAGCAGCGTATGTGGGGGTAGGGGCCAGTAACCCAGTTGGGAAGGGGGCACCCCTGCTGCCTGGGCAGGCTGCCTGGCGCCTCCATTGTTAGTCCTAGGCAGTGGGTGCGGATGTGTCGCGGGCATCCAGCAGCACGGTGGGTACCCTCCATGCCAGACAGGCATTTCGATGGAGTAGTGTCTTCAAGGCTCTTTATCTCCCGCTGAGCAGTTTGGCAGGGTTGGGGGTGGGGGGGGGAGGGTGGCAATCAACTCTAGAGACCTACGTGGTCCTTGGCTGAAGCTTCTGTTCTGTTAAAGACGGGACAGTGTCAACAAAGCTTATTTTTTCAGTTGTTGGCTCTAGCTTGGTTGGGAAACAGTTTCCTTAGACCTGGGTTACCACTCTGGCTCCCTTAATCTCCCGCCATATATTCCTCAGAGCCAGGGCATGGCATTCTGCCCTGTCATGGCTCAGCCTGGCCACTTTGCACAGACTCTGGGGTAGGGAAGCATGTAGGCTGTTTGTACAGTATGGCATCCAGTACAGTACGTAGCACATACACACTCCCTACGTATTATTTAATTGATCTGGGAAAGACTCAGCTGAACAGAAATGCCTTGAGGGAAAGGCATGAAAAATAATAGCAAGGATGAGGATCATGGCTGGCATTCACTATACCTTAGGCACCATTCTCGATGTTTTATATATATATATATATATATATTATATTAACTCATTCAATTTTCCCAGCAACCCTTTGAAGTAGGTATTATAATCATCCCTACTTCAGCGATGAGGAAGCTGGATTACAGAGAGGTTAAGGTTAAGTGAGTTGCCTAAAGTTTCAAGGCTATTAGATGACTTGCCAGGATTGCACCTCAGGGCGTCATCAGCTCCTTGCTCTTATCTGGTATACTCTATAGTAAGTGCTCACTTAATGTCATCGATAGCTTCTTGGACCTGTGACAACACCTCGTATAAGGAAACCAATTTTACAATAGGCCAATAAACAAGAGTGAAGTTCCGACGGCATGTCATCAACGTTATGATGAAATGACGTTGAACGAAATGACATTATTTATTATTCGAGGAACTGCTGTGGGGAGGCAATGCCTGGATGTCCTTATGCATCCACTGGCCAGCCCAGGCCTGGGCCCTTCTGATTCCAGAAGGGAAGGGGAAGCCAGAGTGACTGGCCACTCTTGCTCTTTGGACTGGGAACCACAGAAGCGTGTGACCCTTACTCTCAGACCCTCCTGAGGATTAGCCAGAGGAAGTGAGCCCAAGGGGCAGAAGGCAGATTTAATCTTGTGGGAGCTGGGAGGGGTGCTGGAAAGGGTGGCTAAGGGAAGCCTTAGGAAGAGAAGTGGCATGTATCTTGGCACTGTTTGGGCGTGTCCCCAAGCTGGGGTGGAGGAGTGCACATATGTCCCTCACACATCTCCCATGTGAGATCCTAGAGGGCAGGGACGTGGCCCCCATCACCTTTTTGGCCCTTACTGACATGCTAGTGTTGACCTCTGCAGCATTTGGGGCGGCAGGATCCCCAGTTGTCACCTCTGACCAAGAACAGGTCCTCTTCTGTTGCACAGGGGTGAGCACTGTTGTTTCATAGTGTGTATGGTGGGGAACAGGTGAGAAGCACGGGCTGGCAGAGTGCCTAGCAGGTAGTGGGTGTGCAGAGCTCTCCTTTGCTTTTACCATTGAGTCACTGCTGTTCCTTTTGTCTGTAATGCTTTTCCCTGCCCACCCTCATGCACTCATACTCATTGGCTCAGTTTGAATATCACTTCCTCAGGGAAGCCTTCCCGGATCCTCTCGGACCATGTCAACACTGCACCCTGGCAGCACCCCATCTTTCTCCTTCATAGCATCCATCAAGATTGTAATTATTTAGTTATCTTCTTGTTTCTCCAGTGCTGGAGAGCTTCAAGAGAGTGGGGGATATTTGCTGAAGTACTGGTTTCCCATTCTTTGTCCGGTTTTCCGTGTTTAGATCAGTTTGGGTCCCTAGAATCCTCCCATGTCCTGCCTTTACACCATGATTACTTCTTGTGTCCCTGAGCACTCAGCGTCACCCACAGGAGTGGAGGAGAAGGGCTCTTGGCATCCAGAAGGAGGAGCCTGGGAAAGGGGCTCTGGGAGGAGGGTCCTGGGGATGGCCTGCCTCTACACTGGAGCCCCCAGGATGGCACCAGGTTTGGGTGAGAAGCAGATTCAGGGTCACCTCGGGTCACACAGTGTCCTGCCCTGGAGAACTGCATTACAGAAAGGTTAAGGTTAAGTAAGTTGCCTAAGGTTTGTTGCCTGAGAGCCCCCAGGGGACCTTGGAAGAATGTGCCTGTCTTACAGGCTGCAGGTCTCTGAGGGGGTGGAAGGGTCCCAGCAGGGTTCAAAGCTTCCTCTTCCCTTCTGCTGCTTTCCCTGGGCTGCCTGCATGCTGGAATGTCGGCAGGCTGGGAATTTTCACAGCAAGGATTTTCCTCAGTCAGAGCAACAGATTCCAGCTGGAGCCTGGGAACAGCTTCTGGCTGAACTCAGTGCCTACCCTCTCTGGGAGATGCAACCATCTGTCTCCCCATTGGGCCAGGCCAGGGGTAACCTGGGCTTCTTGAGCTGTGGGGCTCAGGAGAGGCAGTGAGAGGCCTTGGGGACCAGAGACTCCACCTCAGTGAGCAGAGAATGTGGCTGTGGCCATATCCCCCAAGCCTCACTTCCTCCAGCCATTCGTGAGTCATGAATGGGAGCAGCCTCAGATTCCATCCTCAGGTGGGGCTGTGCCTGCCCGACCCAGGTTCTCTGGCCTACCGGGGCCACCCAGCCTTGGTAGGAGCCTCGCTGCGAAGTTTGTCACCCCTATCTGTCCTCCACTCTGTGGACCCCAAAACACCTCTAGGGCCTGGCTCCCTTTCTTAGTGACCTTTCTGGCCCCTGTGCCCTTTGCCGCCTGATCTCACTTCTCCCTCCCATTCCCATTTCTGCAAGGACCTGACTCACTTCCGTTCTCCCTCCCCAGGTTCTCTCACTGCCAGGCCCTGTGGCGTGCAGGGTACCCACAGGGAGGGAGAGTTCTCTCACAGGGCACTTCTCGGGCTCTTTTCCCTGGTAGCAGGACTAAGACTGCCCCTGGCTCTGGGCAGAAGAGGGCTGGGGATTGGTTGGAGTGGGGCGGGGGAAGGCCGGGTGCAGATGGTCCCAGAATCTTGACACAATCAAGGCGGCATGACAGGGGACCTTGAAGAGCACCTGCTCCATGTCACATGGTGGAATTAGTTCTGTGGAGGAGAAAAGCTGAAGATGTCATCCCTGTGATCAGGGAGCCTATGCTTTCTCTAGAACAGAAGGCATCTGCAAAAAGATCTCAGCTCAGGGTGGCATGGGCTAGAGGCCAAGCAGTGACGGCACTGTCAGGCAGCATGAGACAGTCCTGGCTCTCTGTGATACCCAGTTTCATGCCCGGCCCCATCACATCAAGGGGAAAGTGTCTGGAGATTTCAGTGGTGCCTTCCAGGGAGGTGGGAGGGCAAGGGTCTGATAGGATCTCCTTGTGTTAGTTCTTCCTGCTGGGAGCCTGCATCCTGCATCCTGCCCCTCCCCATCCCGCCTCCCTCATCTGTGGACTGGTTTGGTGGTGGAGCTGATTGCAGAAGCACTGGCTTCAGACAGTGAAAGGTTTCCTCCCCAAGTGGGCTGGCACCTTTTACCTCGCCCTTCCCAGAGCTGTCCAGACTGTAGGAGCCTGTGGGCCTGCCACTGCAGGCACTGGGGACCCAGCCTGCGTTGGGCTTAGCACAGCCTTGTACCCTCTGCCGCAGGTAGCCTAGGTTACCTAAAGGACACACAGGCACAGAGTGAGGTCCCCACTCCCTTGGTAATACATCAAGATAAATAGAGACAAGAGGGAAACTGGGCCAACTGCCTGAGAAGTCTGGGGGACTGCTGTGCACTGTCTTCCTGGAATCAAGTGACCAGCAAACATCCCCATCCCCCTGAGCACTTGGCTTTTCCGGGCAGTCTCCCTTGCATGGGCAGTCTGCAGTGATCCTGATTCTGGCATGAGGATTTTTGGACAAATGTCAGGAGTTTCTTGTTTAGGTGAGATTGGGGGCAGCAGGCAGGAGTGAGGCCTAGGCTTGGAGACGGTGAGGGGTATCAGCCTGACTACCCCGCCTTCCCTGGTGGGATGTGAGCCTCCACCCCCAGAAGGCACACAGATACCTATGCATTCCTCCCCCAGGGCTTTTTATCATTCCCTGCCCTCACCTGTCATTACTGGGCCCTGACCTGGTTAGCAGAACCAGGCTCTGTGACGGGATACCCAGCTTGGAAATGACTTGCGTCACACACAAGTACACGCGCGCGTACAGCAGAACTTCGCCTGGATTGTTGTTTTTGCCCAGACCCTTCCAAAGCGTTTCTGCCATCATCTTCCAATCCTAACCAGCCCTTACCTTCTCTGTCCAGAGGAAGGCTCACCTCGAAATGGTCTATGGGTTGGGGAAGGCAGAATTTTCTGGTTTGTAGCAGGGCCCTGGGTTCCCCACCAGCCTCTCTGTCTTCCTTAGACCCCTGGTTTTGAGGTCTTTCTTTTGTGCCTCTTAAAGCAAGACTCCTGCTATGAAGAGTCCCCTACTCTCCCTCCCCACTCATTCTCTTCAGAATCCGAAAACTGCAGCTCTGATTGTTGCTGTAGAAACAGAAGCTTGGCAAAATATGAAGTTGGGGAGAAGGGCTGGTTTGGGCTGTAGGAACTGCTTTCAGCTCATTTCGGGGAGGGAAGACGGAGGAAGGCAACATAGGCAGCAGGGCCCACAGATTGGGAATTGCATATGATTATGTATGTATTATTAATATATTGGGTACATACAGCATGGACTCTGGAGCTAGACTGCTTGGGTTCGAATTCCGGCTCCGCTGCTTACTAACAGGTGTCCTTGGGCATGTTATTCAGTTTCTCTGTGCCTCACTTTCCTAATCTGTAAAACAAGAATAATAATAGTACTTTCCTTGTAAGGTGGTTTTGAGGATTAAATGAATCAATACATATAAATCACTTAGAATAGCATTATCATCATCATCATTAATCTGCCTCTGACTGTTGGGAAGACGCGCTTGGTGCCTGGGAGCTTGATGGGTCATTTGCCCACAGGAATGTCACTGGCCTGTTAATGACTCAGCTCTGCTCACGCTCACGGGGGTTGGGAGGGCTTTACTCTTGGCCCCAGTATGGCCCAGGATTGGTCCCCAAGCTTACTCAGGGCCACAGGGTGGGATTGCTTTGCCCTGGGGTTCCAGTCTAGTAGTTTGTTTTTGTTTTTGTTTTTTTAAACTTTATTGGGGAACAGTGTGTGTTTTTTCCAGGACCCATCAGCTCCAAGTCAGGTTTTTTTCAATCTAGTTGTGGAGGGCGCAGCTCACTGGCCCATGTGGGAATTGAACCGGCACCTGAGCTAACCGGCCGCCCATCCAGTCTGTAGTTTAATGCCAGTTTTAAAAATTGTGCTACTTTTCCTGTGACTTCCTCTGGTCAAATCCTTGGTTGATGCCAAAATCTTTGGAACACCAGGCTTCTTTCTACCTATTTGTTTTCCAGTTGAATAAACAAACTCTACCTTTTGGTGATTTCTCTACAGTTAATTTTGTTTCTTCATGCATCTTAGCTCTGGTAGCCCATCTGGATTAAGAATAAGCAAGTACTGAGAATGGAACTGAGGCACAGAACAGAGAGGCAGCCCCGACCTGCCAGCTCCCGCGTCTCTTCTCTGCTCCTTCTATCACACACACGAGCTTGCCCAGATTCTCCCACTGGATTTTCTAACCACTATAGCAAAACCTTTCAAATGAAGTGCCTGTGATAGAATGTGATAGCAGTCAGTTCCATACCCAGTTCCCTTCTTCCCCTGTGGATGCAGGGCTGGGGGAGCTTGTATGAACCTCTCTGGCATGGCAAGCATGCTCCGAAGTCCTTTCTCCATCATGTCCTCCGCCCCCTCTTCCTCATTTGGTTCATCCAGCTGGCGACACAGTGGGGTGTCCAGTTATGGCCCCCACTGCCCCATGGCAGAATTCCTGGGCATGCTACTCAGGACGAGGCTTCATTGGCCTTATTTGCCCTTGAAAGTTCAGGGTTCTGCTGGGACTTCTCTCTCTGGGAGTACTGTGTCAGATGAGTCCAGCAGCGGGTGATGTGGGGAAGCCCTCAGGCCACTACATTCCAGATGTCTAACCCAGGCATGGTCCAGAGACTGCCGAAACAAGGAGCAATTGTGTGGCACTGAGGGGCTTTCTCCCAAGCCCGGGATGCCTTGGGGTGGGGGCTGGCTTTCATTCAGCCTTGCCATTTTAAGCCCCTCTGCATCTCAGGCATCTATTCTCAGGCTGGGTGTTAACTTGTGGCTACAGTCCCCTCCCCCACTGCTTTCTGAGGCTTAGGGGTCAAGGCCAGGCACATGGGGACAGGCGTCTAAGCAGACTGTGGGGCAGGGGTGACAGAGAGCAACAGGTGGTCAGGGGCAACACCTGAAGGCGGCTCTGGCAAGGATGACCAGCACAAGCTGAAAGGGGGATCTCCTAGGCCGGATGGAATTCTGCAAAGATGGAAATGGTCTATAGTCTGTGCTTTCCAACTTAGTAGCCATTTAGCCACATGTGGCTATTGAGCACTTGAAATGTGGCCAGTGTGACTGAGAAACTGAATCTTAAATTTTATTTGATTTAACTTAATCAGACGCAGTCCCATTGTTTCTGTTTCACTTCAGTTTAAATACCCACACATGGCAAGTGGCTACCATGTTGAACAGTGCAGCTGTGGACAGCTCTCCGAAAGAAGTGATGAGGTGCTCCTGGAGGCTTGTCTCCTCTTGCAGTTCCCCGTGGTGAGGCTGGGGGTGGTGGCATTTTCCTTTCCTTTCACGAAGGAAGGCTTGTCCTCTTTGGCAATTCGTACACTTCACCAGCTCTGGAATCCTGATGCCCCAGAGCCAACAGGTCCCTGGCTGGGTGCCACCACAACTGGGGCAGTGCTTCCCCACTCGCCAAGCATGTTTTCTGCCCAGCTTTGTAACACAGGTGCTCACATGCCCTAGTGGATTTGGCCAGGGCTGTAAATGCGGAGGTGGTAGGTTGGTAGGAAAAGTAGAAGCTTTTGCTTCTTCCTTCCTGCTTCTATGGAGATTGGGTTTGTGCTGTATTTTTACTTCAAAGATTTCTAAAAACAGGCCCAATAGGGGCCTCCAGAGGTGAACACACAGATCCTCAAACTCTTATTGAATGTCCCGTGTTTGGAGGAAACTGAGGCTTAGCTAAAGGAGCCTCTTTGAGAAAAAGCACCACAGGACTCCAGTTCTCACTCCCTGGAAGACCTTACTGATATTTTATATAAATCAGTGTGGCTGACGCCTTCAACTGGGTTTCCTTTTTTTCTTCTGTGGAAATAGAGAAGAGTTGTCATTTATGTGAAAAAGAGAACAATACTTCATTATGCTTATTCTCTCATGTCTGCCAGAGGGGGTGGGGATAGGAATATTATGTCTGTGGTGCATTTAGTAGACTCAGAAGCGACCCAAGTCTCGGTGGGATTTTGGGCAAGGGTATGGAGGATTTTGGGAAAACATCCTTAAAGCTGGCCCTTGGCCTTGGGCCTTGTGGGAGCTTGAGGAAGTAGAGGCAGTTTGGAAATCCCCAAGGGCTGTGAGGAAATCCCCAGGAGCTGAAGTGTCCTCAGGGAGCAGCTGGACTGACTGGAGCCACCAGTCATGTGGTCCCTAAAGGCAGCCAGGACCTGACTCTGAGGGGACAGACTCCCGGTCTTAGCAGAGATGACAGAGATAACAAGCCCAGATATCCCTGCTTGGGCTCTGTGCCCATGAGATGGTGCCGTGTCACTAGACTGAGCAGACCTTTGGGTGTTCCAGGGCAGGGGCTGGGAGAGTGCACAGCCCTAAGCCTCAGTGACCACCTCTGGGGCAGTGATCTGGGGCTGGCCGCCCATGCTCACTGACCCTCCTGGATTGCTTGTCCCATGTCTCTGCCCTCCGCACAGGCTCAGGGCATCCCTGGAGTCTTCTGTTCATTCATATAGTCATCCATTTATCCATTTTAGTCCATCAATAAGCACTTATTGAGTGCCTACTACGTGAAGGGACTGTTTTGGGCTTTGGGGATGGAGCAGTGATACAAGCAAAGCCTTCGCCGCCGAGCTCATCCTTGCCTCTTCTTGCCCTGTCACTCCAGGGTACGGCGAGAGGCCATCTTGCCGCCACAGCCCCCTCAGCCTCGAGCTCTCGGGGGACGCCTCTTGGGGGCGGGGCCGGGAGGCCAGCTCTTCGGAGGTGAAATCCTGCGGCCTCTGCGCTGGAGGGCCTATGAGAAAGGGGCGGCCGCCCTCTGCTGGGCTTCAGTGGCGCTGCAGGGCGGGTGCATCCCGGGGTTCCAGCGCATGTGCCGGGCCTGTCCCCGCCCCCGGCTCCGCCCCTGCGCAAGCCTTTGGGCGGGACCGGGAAGC
>NW_017731458.1:3829583-3851041 GCF_001890085.2 Hipposideros armiger | reverse complement strand
AATAAGTGAAAGACTCCTTTTACTCCTCAAAGCCCCCTGTCTAGCCTGCCCCCCAGCTCTCCTTAGCCACTCTGCCTGGCCCAGTGCCCGAACCAGAGCCAAGGACCTTTCCCCGCCAACATGGGAGAGCAGAGTAGTTGAAGTTGTTATTCTGTGTGGATATCCCTTTGTTCTCCATTCTATTCCACCCTGCTTATTGTCTGTACCTTTCAAATCAGTGAGTTAAATCCAATGGATATGAACACCTACTATATGCCTAGTGCTGGGGAGTGGGATAGGATCTAAAAGAC
The DNA here is from genome assembly GCF_001890085.2 of Hipposideros armiger. NCBI lineage: Eukaryota > Metazoa > Chordata > Mammalia > Chiroptera > Hipposideridae > Hipposideros > Hipposideros armiger. Next base: position 3,850,751 of record NW_017731458.1, on the reverse strand, counting down.
GTAGGAAATGGCCCCTGCTGTTCAGGGAAAGAAGGCTTAAACATATGACACAAATAGATTACCATCACAACATTAATTTGAGGGCCGGCCGAGTGGCTCAGTTGGTTAAGAGCTCGCTCAAGAGTATGAGCTCTGAGCAACAGCTGTTCGATGCCCAGCCTGAGCTGAGCTGCCGCTGAGCTGCCAACAGGTGGCAGGATGGCTCAGCTAAAAAAAAAAACCAAAAAATCCCATTAATTTATGCTGTGTAGTTGTGACATATGCACATTACACTTCAATAAATTCAACTATATGGTTCTATGAGAAACTATATTACTGTAGTCTAAAACAGTAAACATTGTATTTTGTTTTAGTCAAGCTGTACTTTAAAAGCATACATTATGCTTTTATTCACAAAGTATAGAACGCATGGCTTTGTATGCACTATTCTATGTAGTCTATGTATTAGTGCATACAAAACCATGCGTTCTATACTTTGTGAATAATTTAAGAGATTTTTAAGAGTAATTTTGACTAAATTTTATTTTTGCCTTACATGCTGACTTTAGAATCTGACCCCATGTAGTATGTGACTCCACTGTATCTGACAGAGTAAAATCAAGAACCACCATATGTATGTGGTGATACTTAGGTATAGACAGTGAGTGCTATGGGTTTATTTTTATCTTTATTAATTTTATTTGGGTGAGATTGGTTAGTAAAATTATGTAGGTTTCGGGCCAGCCAAGTGGCACATTGGTTAAGAGCTGGCTTGGGACGCCAGAGGGCCCCGGTTCGGATCCCACATATGAGGGCCAGTGACACTGCCCTCCACAGCTAAGATGCTGAACAACAGCTCAACCTGGAGCTGGGCTGCCGTGAGTCACCGGCGACGGCGTAGGCTGCAGCCCCTGCTGCAGTGGGCTGCCATGGGCTACCGTATGTAGCCAGCAGCCAGCGTGACTGGCCAGCAGCCGCAGTGAGCGACTGTCCAGAAGCCGGCGACTCATCTCCCTCGCCCGGGAAGAGCGCAATGATGATGCCAACTTGGGCCAGTGAAGCGACGTCCTCCACAACTAGACTGAAGAACAAAAGGACAGCAACTTGTCTGTTCCCCTTCCCCCAGTTCCCAGTGCTGTTCTCATCCCCCAATTCCCCAATAAAAATCTTAAAAAAAAAAAAAGTTGTATAGGTTTCAAGGGTACATTTCTATAATATTGCTTTGTGTGGTTTTTAATTATAATGTAATCACTACCTACAATTTGCCTGGTGCTTTACATGTACTTACTTTTATTTTTATTTTTTAAAGATTTTATTGGGGAGTTGGGGGAGGGGAACAGTGTCTGGGAATGGGGAAGGGGAACAGACAAGATGCTGTCCTTTTGTTCTCCAGTCTAGTTGTGGATGCCGCTTCATTGGCCCATATTATGATCATTGCGCTCTTCCCAACTGAGGCAGTCGGTCGCCAGCCATTGGACGGCCGCTCATGGTAGCTCACGGCAGCCCACTGCAGCCCCACTGCAGCAGGGGCTGCAGCCGGTGACGCACAGCAACCCAGCTCCAGGTCAAGCTGTTGTTCACCATCTTAGCTATAGAGGGCGTGGTGTCACTGGCCCATGTGGGATCCGAACTGTCGGCCCTGCTGCTCAGAGCTCGCCCTCCCAAGCCAACGCTTAACCAACTGAGCCACTCGGCCAGCCCATGTGTACTTTCTTTTAAAATTCTCACAACCCCACCCCCTAAAATTGGAAATTTCAAGAAGTTGAGTAACTTTCCCTTAGATCAGACAACAAGAAAGAAGCCGAGCTGGGGTTTAGACCCAGGTGAATCTGTGCTTTTGCACTATATCACCATGCAGGCCTTGGGGTTCAGGGAAAGCTTCATAAAGGAGGTGGGACTCAAGATGGACCTCGAGAGATTGGGGGGGTTGGGAAGGTAGAGGGGCTGGTGGAGGGGCATTCATAAGTCAAGGCTCTGGTAGTGATGAGGGAACTGTGGGATGATCTGCCTGAGAGAGTGAGAGCAAGGTGCTCTGGGCAGAGGGAGATAGAAAAGTGAAAGTGAAATGCAAGGAGGGGCCAGGGTATGGCCATCCTGGAGGCAGGCCAAAGGGCCTGAGGGTGGCCTGGCTGGCTGTGGGAGTGACTGCATGGTGCCCCAGAACCATCAGTTAAGCTTATTGAAGACACAGACCAGGTCCTGAGATAGCACTGACTTTGACCAGCAGAGGGATTGACTGTGGTTGGGTGTGAAGCTGAGCAGGATGCTAGGGCCTCTAGTTTCCCCTCTGAATGAAGAAGTCTGCCCTTTTCACCAAGGAAAGGGAAACTGATTTGAGACCATCTCCATCAGTGACATCAATCATCTCAGAAACAGAATTGACAGGATCTAGTCATCCGAAGAGGAAAGTGGATGAACACGTGCAGAACAGGACTAGTGCAGATATAGTGACATCTCAGTCACCCAGAAGTCATTTTGTAGAGCACTGCTGAATGGCAGGTGGGCCTCAGAAGGCCCGTGAGCAGCCAAAATAGAGAATGCCGAGTCTGCCTGTGAAAACCCAGGCCCTTCGCTCACAGCAGAGCCTGCAAGGCTCGCTGACGTCCCACTTGTTCTGCTCTGGACTCTGCTCTCCCAGGCTTGGTTATCTGCTTTTCTAACCTTTGGCAGAAAGAGCATATTAGAAGGAAGTGAGACTGCTGGAGAAAGACATGCTGACAGGCAGAGTGACAGCTGATGGTGGGCTGACAGGGGTAGGGGACAAAAGAACTAAGAAGCAGATATACACACACAATGGGTGTTTGGTCTTCCTAACATGGACATATAGCGAGGCTTCAAGTTGCCCTGTGGTGCCTTGACGGGGCTGTTGCACTTTGGGAGTGGCTGTGGGGGAAGGGCATAGGGCGTGTTATGGAGGGGAGGGGGGGCGTCGGGGCAGAGCCAGGCTAAGAAGTCAGGAGTCATCGCAATGGGGATGACGTAACCTTCAGTACAGGAAGGAGTAGAAACAATTGGGCTCAAGAGGAGAAGCTCAGAGTTTGACATGTTTGAGATGAGTTCAGCGTGTTTTACGTAAGAAAAGAGTCAATAAAATGTTTTGTCATTTTTGTGATTGTAGTAAATAGTGATAAAATTTAGAAAACGACTTAGCATAGAAAATACATTGTCCCTAAAGGGGGTAGGCTTCAGTTACCTGTAATTTTGTGGATGATGCCTCATTTGCCCACCTAATGATCATGGAGAGATACTAATAGTTAAAACTTACTGAAAACTTATGTGCTGGATACTGTTCTCAGAGTTTTGCAAGTACTAATTCATTTAACCCCTAGTATAACCCCACTTGGTAGACACAATATTATTTCCCCCATTTTGCAGGTGAAGAAATTGAGGCACAGGGTTAAGTTGAACAGTTTACTGTATGGAAGAGCCGAGACTGAACCAGGCAGTCTGGCTCTGGAGGTCTCACTAACTTAGCCATGGTACACCGTGAATGGTTCCTTTAAAGCAGTGGTTCTCAGAATCACCTAGAGGCCTGGTTAAAACAGATACTGGGCCCCATATCCAGAGTTTCTGATTCAGTGGGTCTAGAATTCTCATTTCTAATAAGTTCCTAGGTGATGTTGATGCTGCAGGTCTGGGGACCACACTTTAAGAACCAAAGCCCATTCACTCCCTGAGATTTCCCCAGTGTCACGTTAACTGTGTAAAAGAGTCAGTGCAGCATAATTCTCATTGTACAGATAAGGGACATTTAAGTCGCCTGCCCACAGTCACACAGCTAAGTCATTCATTCATTCATTCATTCATTCATTCACGACTCACCCATTGATTGAACAAATGGGCACCTCAGCACTAGGCCTTATGCTGGCCTAGTCGAGCCTTGGCTATACGTAAGAATCACCTTAGCGGGCTTCAAAATATCCCAGTGCCCAGACCGCCCAATTAAATTAGAAAGGGGTGGGGGATCTAGGCATCAGTATTTTTAAAGTCCCACGGGGGACTTTAAAATTTCAGTGTGCAGCCGAGGTTGGCACCATTGTGTCAAGAAAGCACCAGGGCTGCGAAGACCCGTGATACAGAACGGACCCCGGAAGGGGCAGACCATCTTCCCGGGAAGACACACCACTCCCCAGAAAACAGAGATGTGAGCCCAGTGTCCTAAGGGCCATATGTAGCTGTGCTTGTAGTGAGTGGTAGATAGGAGGCAGAGCTGGGCTTTGTGGTCCTCTCAGCCAGCATCTAACAACCTTTTCACAGAGCAAGTAATATTGTTTACCAGACCCACTGGATGACAGGCCCAGTCTGGATGACAGGCCTGGGGTCTCCAGCTATCCTGGTTGGGCACTGGTTAGGAAACAGCTCTGCTCCAGGGCTTCCTAGCACCACCCCAACCCCACCCTTTAAAAAAAATTTTTTTTCCTGTAGAGGAAAAGGGAGGAGTCAGTGACTGTTTCTTTTTTTCTGCAGAGCTGACAGCTTCTGAGACAGTGTCAAAAGGCCTATCTTTTGGCTCCGCACCTGCTCCCACCTCCCATTTCAGCCTCTTGGGCATGCCCAGCCCAGCTCTGGGCATCCTGTGGTGCTAACTGGACAGCTAGGCCACAGTTTCTCCTCATGAAGAGCCCTGGCTTTTAACAGACAGCCCTTGCTCATTGGCCAGACACCCACAATTTCCTGTCTTCAAAGCCAAGGCCCACCCACCACACCCTCCCCTGTGCTTGCGCAGTCACTGGCTGTGTGGGGAGAGGGTGGTATACACAGAGTGCCATTGGTTCCATGCGTGTGCCCAGTGTGTTTATTGCAGCGAGGCAGCAACAGTGGCGGGTCTCTGCTCCTTCCTGCTGGACTTTGCAGGCTGTGCAGCTGCTGTTTGGGCACAGTGTGCAGTGGGCTCTGTATGTTGTGTTGGATGTGCCGTTAGGAGTTGTCTTGGCCTCTGCCGCAGTAATTAGATGGCTGAGGTGACCCTATGATTTGTGTGTTCTCAAGAACACTGCGCTGTGATTGAGTGTTCATGTGTGCTAATGTGTGTGTGTGAGAGAGAGAGAGAGGGGGGGAGGGAGGGAGGGAAGCGGGGGTGGAGAGAGAGAATGCCTACGTGAATGCATATGTGCTTGTCTCAGTCCTGGCCTATGGGGCCGGGGGCTGCAGGTCTCAAATTCCTCTGCTATTTTTAGGGGCCATATCAGCCAGCTGTCAGAGCTTGGGTGTGTGTCAGTAGGAAAGTCCCACCCTCCCTGTCCCTTGCCCCTAACCCTCCAACACTGCCTGCTTCACACCCATGTCCTTACCCTAAGATCCTCACTCCTTCCTGCCCACTCTCGCTGTAACACCCTCTCCGTGTCACCCTCTTTCTCCTGGCGCCATACCTGGTACCCGCAGTCCTCTAGGCCACTCATTCTCCGCCTGGCTCAGGCCAGGGTTGGGCAGCTCCTGGGCGGGAGGGGCCTGAGGAGAGGGAGGGGAACAGGGGCGGGGCTGCAGCCAGTGCTATTTTGAGCTGTTAGCGGAGCAGCATCAGAAAAGAGACTCCTTGCTCTGGGCTGCTCCCGGCCAGGCCATGCGGGTGAGTGTCCCTCTGACCCCCACCCAGGAAGTCCCAGACTCCTTGCGCTGTTTCCTCATTTAAGAAAGGAGGGGCCTATTTGTTATTCCCAGATGTGGCTGAAGTAGGTGGGGAGGGAAGGGAGGCAGCCCTGGGGCTCCCCTCTGAGCCTCTTGGTGGGGAGGGAATTACCCAGCTCTGGCAGCCTCCGAGGTGAGGGGGCCGGGCCTCCTGGGGCTGACTCAGGACTTTGGGAGCGGGAGCTTCGGAGGAGGCACCGTCTCCTAAGCCTCCGTGTCCTAGGACTGCATCAGCCTCCCCACAGGCTGTTACACATCTTCTCCACAAACCGTTAGTGCTTAAGGCCTTCATTCCTTGGCACGTTATTTTCTTTCAGAACCCAGAACCCCAGCACCTCCCAGGCCTTTGGAAGTCTTGTCCCTGCGTCGTGTTGCCAGGATAGCCCTCTATCCCCTCTTCCTCCTGATAGACAAGGGAGAGGGGCTTGAGAGGGTCCTTGGAGTTATCAGGGACCCCTCCTTTCACGGTTCCCAAGAGTAGACTCAGCACCATCTCCTCCATTTCTGTTGCTCAGACACTTGGAAGGGGGGCACAAGATGGCATCTTGGGGATGCCCTGACTTCTGTAGGTCTCTTTTGTAGCAGAGATTACTCCAGAGGAGTAAGTTCCTTAAAACAGCAAGTGAGGAGAAACATAGCTGCCTCCCAGTGTGTTCCGTTCCCCCAACGCCACCCCTCCCAGCCACCAAGGGTAAGCTTTTCAGTTGTGTCAGCAGTTGGCAGAGTTTATGGGCTGGCCTGGCGTGGAGGTGCATCAGGAGCCTGAGATGGGCCCAGGAGCATTTGAATCTCTCTGTGCCCAAAGACTGCCCTCACCCCACCCACAAAACTGGCACCAGGGTCAAGGTCTGGGGGCGGGGCTTCGCACCCTGAGAAGCTGGTGCTTCCTGGTGTAGCTGACACCCCACCCCGCCTTACCCTGGGCCCCCGAGGCCACCAGCACCAGCTTGCAGATGCGGGGCCATGCATGATGATTGCCAGGCAGGTGGCAAAGTGCCTTGCAGAGGGGCAGTGAGTGTCCCCAGGGAAGGGAGGCCTCCAGCGGGTCTGGCCGTTAGAGGAGGAAGCCCAGGCCCTTTGCGACTGTGGTGGCAGCAGGAAGCCATTCCAGTGCACCTGCTTCCTCTAGGCTGGCCGGGCTGGCGGGCAGTGGCAGTGACTGCAGGCGCTGGGCTGCTTTCTGTTCCACCTTGGGGTGGGGGAGGGTTCTCCCTGGAGGCCGGGCCAAAGGGGCCAGGGTGTCCCTGCCGGGCTCCTCTCCCCCTGCTCTGCCTGGCAGCGTGGCCTTCAGGCCACTCCCTGCAGAGCCCCTCTTTCTCTCAAGCAGCTCTGTGTGAAGCCCATTTGGGTCATGGGTGGAGGGGCAGGTCGTCTATGGAAACCTTCCTTTCTACCCAAGCTGTTGTTCTGGCAGGTGATGTCATGGAAGGACAACAGTGCAAGTGAACCGGAAGGTGGGGCAGAGCTTGCTTCCATCCCTTAAATGTGAGCCTTGGAGATTCTTGCTGGAGCACAGACCTGGGTGTGAGTCCCAATGTGCCACATGCTGCTGTGAGGCCTTGGGCAAGTCAGTACTGAGCCTCCTTTTGTCCGTTTGTAAAGTAAGAGCCATACTAGTATCTACTTCAGAGGAATGTTGTGAGAATGAAATGAGATGATACATGTAAAGGGTTAAACACAGTGCCTGGCACTTAGTATATGCTCAATACAGGGCAGCTGTTACTACTTTTGTTACTGTTATTTCTTCTGTACACCTTCCTCCTGCCTCTACCCCAATCGTTATGTAAGTTGGTGCTAGGTTAGAACTGGCAGGGAGAGGGTCGCCTGGGACCTACCCTGCACCTCAGGATGGGAAAGGAGAAAGAACAAAATGCCATGCCTCTTTTTTACTCCAAATGAGAAGCCCAGAGTGTTGGCAGACATGTCGTGTTCCCTTGGGCACAGGCAGCGGGATCTTCTCTTCTAGGTACTCTCTCAGGGCACCTGCTGCCTTTGGGGGCTCACAGTATGTGGACCTCTGGCATGGGCACTTGGGCCTTGATGTATTTGTCTGAGCTGGGCATTCCATTACCTGTAGAGTGCCTGGTAGGTGGAGTGATTCTCCTGGGAGCATTTGTGCCCCCAGTCCCTCCTGTGAGGGGCTCAGAGGATTGTAAGTTAAGGGTGGATGGTCCTTGCTGGTTATACAGAGGGTAAAACCCAGCCTGGCCCAGCCCCCTGAGTGTTGGAAGCCTTCTGAGGCTGAGTGTAGATGGGTCCCTCAGCACATTTCTTGGATTTCTTCTCTTCAAGAACAAATGCTTTTAGCTATTATCTCCTCTGCGTTTTCTTTTTTTATTGACTATTTAGCCATCTTTACAATAGAAATAAATAGTAAGTAGCAAATATATAACAATGTAAATACCAAGTGTCTCTATTGTATCCAATTCACACAGTTTACAGGACTATTAAATATCAGTTCGTGTACGATTTAGCTTCTAGTTTTTTTGATTGATGTTATTTTCGATGGAGTTTTCCATTTGGTTACACTGTTCACATATTAGTTTAAACGGCAACATAACAGTGCATTATACTGAAATACCATAATTCTAGGTATTTGGGTTGCTTCCAATTTGGGGCTGTTCTATAGAGTGCATCTTTAAAAGTCTTTGCATAGGTTTGTAGGTTTTCTTTTTCTTTCTCTTCTTTTTCTTTAAGTCAGCTCATTGCATAAACATTCCTGAAGATGAGATGGCCAGGCTAGAAGATGATGCATTTGATGGCTATTGTTTCTCCACAGAGAGCTACTAAGCAATTAGAGTGACCCTGCCCTCCCCTCAACCCCATGACACTGAGTTTACTATCTATTTATTGTTGCCAGCTTTAGAGATTATACTTCCCTTTTTTTTCCCCACATCCCTGGGAATTGGGATGGGCAAGTGGTATTCTCTGTAGTTCACAGCTGGAGGAAGAGACCAGATGGGAATAAGAGGTTTGCACAAAGAACCCCCGTTGCAGCAATGTACAACAAGCATTTATTAAGTGCCCCCAGTATGATGAGTAAAAGAGAGTCCAGCCTGTGAGGAAATCAGAGTCAAGGGAATGTTATAGACACAAAAACAGCTCCCCAAGATCCATCCTGGTTGTGAATCCCAGTGCTGCCATTTATTAGCTGTGGGACCCTCAGTAAGGTGCCTCACCCTGTCGATTTTCTTATCTAGAAAGCGAGTTGTTGTGAGAATTAAATGGAGACAGTATGAAGTGCCTGCCACTGTGCCTGGCTCAGAGTAAGTGCTCAGTGAGCATTACTTTCTTTTCCCTCTGTCAACAGAAGAGGCCAGAAGTGCCAGGAGGTAGCCAGAGCCTCGGCGAATGACGCGATTGTGGTGGGGTCTCCCTTTGCAAGTCCATAAACTCAGTTTGGGCATGTTGGACACTAGGAAACACCACGCTATCAATCTGTGCTTTGGCTTGACCCGGGCCTCCTGAACCTTGACACCTGATGCAGAATCTTAGTCAGAGTTCGAAAGTAAGAGATGACTCAGCCCCTCTGAACCTGCTCTCTAAGGGAGCAGCACAGGCTTTGCTGTCAGAGCGACTGGGGTTCAAATCCCAGCTTCACCACTTATCAGCTCTCTGACTTAATCTCTTTCTGAGTCTTTTCCCCCATCAGTAAAATGGGAATAGCAATAATTCCCATGTCCTAAGGCCACTGTAAGATTTATACTTGAAAATGTGTGTCAAACACGTTTACAGGGCCCATATTATTGAAGGTGTTCTCTCGTCAGTAATTAATATTGTTGGAAATGGCTGAACTCATGAGAGAGGGAATAGGTCTGAAAGAGAGGTCTTGGCTCCCATGCACCCTTGCTCCAGAGAAAGCCACTAGTCCCCAGCTCTGTGGAGACATTGCCACCATTTTTGGGACCGAGTTCCTTATCTATTCTGTATTGGATAAAAATGGGTTGTTCCTTTTTTTATTTTATTTTATTGAGGAACAGTGTGTTTTTCCAGGACCCATCAGCTCCGAGTCAAGTAGTTGTTTCTTTTTTTTTAAAGATTTTATTGGGGAATTGGGGAAGGGGAACAGCCAAATTGTTGCCCTTCACTCTTAGTTGTGGAGGGCGCAGCAAGCTCAGCTCCAAGTCCAGTTGCCATCCAGTCGCCCGTCAGCAGTTCAGGGCAGCTCAGCTCAAGGTGCCGTGTTCAATCTTAGTTGCGGGTGGACGTAGCCCACCATCCCATGCGGAGTCAACCCAGAAACCTTGTTGCTAAAAGCACATGCTGTCACCAGCTGAGCCATCCTACCACCTGTTGGCAGCTCAGCTCAGGTGCAGCTCACTGGCCTATGTGGGAATCGAACTGTCAACACTGTTGCTCAGAGCTCGCGCTGTTAACCAACTGAGACACTTGGCCGGCCCCTCGAGTAGTTGTTTCAATCTAGTTGTAGAGGGCATTTTTCCAGGACCCATCAGCTCCAAGTCAAGTAGTTATCTTCAATCTAGTTGTGGAGGGCGCAGCTCCTTGGCCCATGTGGGAATCGAACCAGCAACCTTGGTGTTATGAGCCTGCACTCTACCCACCTGAGCTAACTGGCCACCCCAAGATGGGTTATTCTTTTTTTTTTTTTTAAGATTTTTATTGGGGAATTGGGGAAGGGGAACAGACAAGTTGCTGTCCTTTTGTTCTTCAGTCTAATTGTGGAGGACGTTGCTTCACTGGCGCAAGTTGACACCATCATTGTGCTCTTCCTGGGCGAGGCAGATCAGTCGCCGGCTTCTGGACAGCCGCTCACTGCAGCTGCTGGCCACTCACGCTGGCTGCTGGCTACACACGCTAGCCCATTTGCAACCCACTGCAGCAGGGGCTGCAGCCTACGCCATCGCCGGCGACTCATGGCAGCTCAGCTCCAGGTTGAGCTGTCATTCAGCATCTTAGCTGTAGAGGGCAGTGTCACTGGCCTTCATATGTAGGATCCGAACCGGGGCCCTCTGGCATCTCAAGCCAGCTCTTAACCATCGTGCCACTCAGCCGGCCCAAGATGGGTTAGTCTTAATCCTAGGCAAATCTTAGTTAAAATCCAATGATAAGGAAGAGAGGAGAACTATTGAGGCAGTTCTGCACAAAAGCCACAGAGAGAATTTCCTCTGGGGAGAATCCCACTTTTGTGTTCAGAGTGACGCTCATAAGGAACAGCTGATGCAGGGAAACTGGCCCGAGGGTGAGTGGTGTCCTTCCAGCCTGGGGTGGATGGTCTCGTCCCTGGACAGCGAACGCTGGAGCAGGAGATCAAGGAACCCATGAGTTAATTAAACAAACACACTTAAAGTCTGTAGCGAATGAACGGGATCATAAAATAGAAAAGTCAACAAAGCAAATTAAAAATAACTCATTAAAAACAAAACCAAAGAAATTCTCATTTTTCGCTGTCAATTCATTGTAAGCAATGATAAGAATGAACCAGTTCTTAAACGCCACTGAATTAATTGAACGGCTCCTTTGGATGAAGTCTCTCCTTGGGCTGAGGCACATTCTGCCTGTTGATTTTCCAGAGGACCAGCCTCTGGTTTCTAACCCATGGATGGGGTGGCTGTAAGTTCTCCCAGCCTCTCGCCTCTGGTAGGTAAATGGTGTGTTGCAGGTAGAAGGCAGTTGCTGAAGCCCTGGAGCCGCTTCCTTAGTCCCATCCCAGGTCACAGGCCCGGAACTTTGGTTCCCAGAATTAAGGGCTTAGGTATCTCTCCCCACCCACTCAGAATCCAAGGGTGCCAGACTTAGAAAGGACTTTAGCCATTATCTCAATTAGTCCATACCCTAATTCTGCAGAGGCCCACAGAGCTGGAGTGGCTTATTCAAGGGCACACAGCTTCCAAGGGCAGGAAGTCCTATGTTCTGTACCTCACCTTGCCTTCTCTTTCCTCTGATGTTTTATTCCTTACCTCTTCTCTGACCTTTTGAGCTTTGTAATCCCCTCTGCTCCATCCCTTCTTTCCCCTGTTGCCCACAGTGCTCATCCTGGCAGGTCCTGGCCTTTAGGAAGACTCCGAGTCCCCGAGAGACCTGCCCGTCCCTGTTTCTTCTCTGACCCAGGGTGCGGGCTACTTGCAGCGCCATGGCCTTTTCATCAAGGTTCGCCTTCTGGGAGCAAAAGGAAAGTTGGATTTCAAAATCTTCACGCTTTTCCTATGTGCTTGGCATGGTGTGTGCAGGCAGGAGACTGGCTTGTGAGACAGGGAGCTTTGGAAGCTAGAGATGGAGTGGGCATGTGTGTGTGTGTTTGGGGGCTGGGGAGAATGACCAGGGGGCTAGTGACCTCACTTTTCTGTCTGGATGGGGCTCCTGTGCCAAGCGAGTCATGCTCCTCCCTGGAGCTCCACCTCTAGTAAGCTGAGCTGCCTTTTGTCCCACTGGTGCCCCTCCGAGTTAACCCTTTCCACCCGCCTGCTGCTCTGACTCACCCCTGGGAATATGGGCTGCTGTGGAGGGGCCGCTGGGAATGGCTTTGTCTGAGGCTTCAGGACTGAGTCTGGGGGCTGTGGAAGGTAGAAGAAGGAGCCAGGCCTTCTGGCTGTCTGGGTCCAGAGGGTGATTCAGGCTGCAGACCTGGGCGTGCCTTTGTGCTGTGCACAGTTCCCAGCTGGGCAATGACCTACAACAGACAGGGCCCTTTGGGTGGGGGAGGGGGTAGTGAGTCAGCCTCAGGCTAAATCCAGAGCTGAGCTCAGAGCTGGACCTCGTATCCCAGACATTTGTGGGGCCAGCCAGTGTTTCCCCAATGCCTCACCACTTGGGTAAGACGCTTGGGGTCCCAAGCTCGAACCACTGGAGGGGGTACAGATTTGGAACTGGTAAAGGACGTGGAGTGGACTTGGAATCCGGGACATCCCTGTGCCCGAGCTAACAGCACCGCGTGCAGTAATGAGTGTGTCTGTGTGGTTTGTGCCGAGCTAACAGCACCGCGTGCAGTAATGAGTGTGTCTGTGTGGTTTGTGCCGAGCTAACAGCACCGCGTGCAGTAATGAGTGTGTCTGTGTGGTTTGTGCCGAGCTAACAGCACCGCGTGCAGTAATGAGTGTGTCTGTGTGGTTTGTGCCCGAGCTAACAGCACCGCGTGCAGTAATGAGTGTGTCTGTGTGGTTTGTGAGCACTTGCCACCCCTCTAACCTGGGTGGCCGGGAACTAGTGCATGGTGTGGTCCCTGGGGGTGGGGTGGGTGAGGGATGGGCATCGGAGGGGGGGCCGCAGGCGCTGACCTAGACTCTGCCACTTCTCTTCGTTCCCTCTCCACCAGCCCCTCCCTTCCCTCTCTCTGCTCCAATCCCAATTTCTAAAGTAGTAGAGTCCACGCTGATCAAGAATGGCTATTTCCCCACTGTTTGTGGCCGTGTGAACTAACTTTGAAGCTTGAGCCCATTGAAAATAGTTCTGTGGGCAAGATGCAGCTTCAAAACTGCAGCGGTCATCATGCTGGTCAGTGACCCAAGCCCAGCTAATGAGAGCTCACAATTACCCATGGACGCTGGTTACAAATGGAGAGGCCCCCCCCCCAGGGGGATAACTAACATGACTCTAAGGATCTTTTCCCTTAGGAATCAAGGACTCCTTGCTTCGCTCCTACCGAATTGTGCCTGGAAAGAAAGGCATGCGGAGGGTGCGGTGGGGCTGGTAACAGACCTGTCTTTTTCTACCTGTCTTTATACTCAGTCCTAAGTGCCTGAGTCAAGAAGAGAAATGAAACCCACTAGGACTGCCTGAGCTTTTGGAGGGAAGAGATGCTAGTGAAGGGGAGGGGAGAAGGCCCTCCCAGACTTGAGGCCTGGCCCCTCTGGGTCTGTTCGGAGCCAGTCTCTGAGCTAAAAGAACCTTCAGAGCGTCCATATTGTCTGTGCCTTTTCCGGATACATTGTGGTAGCTGCCTATCTGCCGTTGGCCCCTGACTGCTCCTCCCCTCTGACTCAGGCCAGCGAGCTCCCCCCAGCTGAGCACAAACCCCTGGCCAGAGCAGCCAGAGCTCAGGCTCCTTCCTCCACACCCCGCCCCTAGCCTTGGGGTTCCCTCCCTCAGCTGCATGGTTGGCAGTTTTGTGGGTCTGAGGTTGGGAAGATATCTGGCCTCCCGAATCCCTGTCTCTGCCCCACTTCCTGCCTCCAGCCAGAGCTCAGCCATCTGGTTGGGAAGACACTCGGGCTCTGTGCTGGGGGAAATCTTACGGAGCCTTAGAAGCAAGCCAGAGCCGGCCTGATGGGACCACCTACGCCGAGCTCTGCCTGCCCCCACACTAGGGTTATCCCTTCTCGTCAGCCACTAGGTCAGGGGGCTCTTGTTCAGGCCGCTTCTTGTCTGAGCTAGGAATGACTCTCGGAGTTAAGCCTGAGTTGAATTAGCTGAATCTTTCTGTGCACCCTGTAACCGAGGCCATGAGGTCACTGTCATGGGTGGCCCTCTTTAGACAGCCCCAGTGGGCCACGTGGCTGGTCACTGAGGCCACCGGTACATGGCTTTCGCCCCACCCCTACCCCCCCAGCCCCCAGAGACTCTGCATTCCTGCAGTTGACACTGGACAGCTTTGACCCCAGGATAGTATATCTGTTTCCCAGGGTAGCCCCAGTACTTCTGAGCACTCAGGAGCCCTGCCCCCCACGGAGAGAGTCCCCTTGGATGCTTGCCAGCTGCACTTTTAGTGCTGGGTCCCCCAACCCTGACCTGCCAGTGACTTCTTCGTCTGCTCTCTCAGGTGAAAGAGGAGGACAAGACTGCACTGAAGCCTGGCCCTCCTGGCAAGGAGGAAGGGGCTGTAAGTGCTTCTCTGAGACCCCTGTGTGTGTGTGAGTGCACTTGCCGCCGCTTAGCCTGGGAGGCAGTTCCGGTGGGCGCAGGCAGCCGCAGTAGGGTGGCTGGAGGGAATGGCAGTAAAGGGGCAGCAAGTGCAGCCTGTGCGATGCTAATCTGGGGTGTATGAAGGAGACTTTGGGGACCTCGCCCCTGAACTCCCGCACCCCTCTTAGTCCCTACTGTTAATTCTGGCTTCCTGACTGAGCCTTTGGAGCTGGGGAGGCTTGAGTGGGCAGACTCTTAGACTGGGAGCACCAAATGAGAGAGAGCTCAGCTGTTGGGACTCTTCATCCTCCTCTGGGTGGCACCAGGCAACAGCAGGGAGGAATTTCACTGCAGCTGCTGCTGTCCCTTCCTAAGACCCTGTCAGCTGCTTGGTACCGGGTGACCTGGGGGCAGGCTCCAGTTGCCCAGTGCCCCTAGCCACTCCCGACCCAAGTCACTCTGCCTTGGGATAGAGACCTAGAATAAAGCTGGACTCTTTCAAAGCAAGCGAAGGGAGATAGTTCTAGAAGAGCCAGGTCTAGAGATGTGTAGTTAGGAAAGTTGGCTCAGGGGATGGGCGTGCCCAGGGCTCTGGAGCAGTGCTGGATCACAAAACAGATCCATACTTTATTACCCCAGATGGTGCCTCCCCCCCACCCCCCACTTCCTTGGATGGAGATTTGATTAGCCAGGCCTTGTGGCTTCGACCTGACCTGTAAACAATCCTGCAAGGCTAGCCTGTGATTTCAAAAGGATGTGTTTGAGATATGGATGGGAGGGGCCTTGGAGCATGGCAGACTTTTTGTGAAAATTACATGTAAGGTGCTTAGAAGACGGCTGGCACATAATCAGCACTGTGTAAGTGTAGCAGTTACCATCCTCATCCTCATTGTCATTGTCATCATCATCTGCAGTTAAGAGCGGCAGGAGGAAAGCCAAAAGAGGGAGGGGAGGGGAGTAGGGCCAAGCAGCTAGGGCCACCGGCCAGTTCCGCAGTGCCCTGGCATGCTGTGGAGCACTCTTGGCCCAAGAAGTTGAAGAAGAGCACCTTAAAGCCCTCCCCTCCCCACCCCTGCAGCTGGTCCACGGTGCAGCTGAGGCCTGAGCTGAGGCCGTTTGGCTCAGCTCTGCCCAGGAGGTGGGGCCACCTCTCCATGTGGCAGCCAGAGGTCAGCCTTCTTTGTGAGCATTTCCTGCATCCAAGCAGAGATGGCAGCTGGCCCCTCACAGTGCCCAGGTGTACCCTAGAACCAAGGTCATTGTTTTGAGGACCGAGGGCTCAAGCACAGGTCATTAGTGACAGGGCTTTGCCTGACCAGCAAGGAGCCACTAGGTTGGCCTTCCTCCCCCCACGCAATGGGCTGACTTTGCAGGAAACTTGGCCCTGCACTAGCCAGACCTCCCAATGGCGGTCCCTTGGGTCCACAGACAGGTATCACCAGTGTCGAGGTCAGGGTAGGCATGCCAGGCTGAGAGGCTGGCTGAGCCAGGGCCCTAGTTCTAGGGCAGAGTGGAGCTATGGTCGCTTGAGTGCTTAACCCTTCGTGGGCCACAGCTGCCTCCTCTTCCTCCCACCATTCCACACACACACACTCTGGGAACAAGGAGGTCTCCAGCCCTTGAGAGTTTTGCAGGAGGAAAACTGTAGAGACTGGCAGAAAACAGGCTGAGGTGGAAGTTTCCTGGGCCAGCACTGGGTTTCTACAGCCCTTGAGAATGTGGGTGGAGAGGAGACAGTGGCCGAGGACCACAGGAGCAGAGAAGGAAGGAGGCTTGACATAGCTTGGGGCCAGGAATTGCTCCCTGACCATTGTTCTCATCAGGATGAGCAGGCTCTGGGTCTGATTGCCTAGAAAATTGGGTGACAGAAGGGACCACAAAGGCAGGAAGCCCCAGAGTGAGGCCTAAGATTGATGATAGGAATCGGTCGTTTGACCTCTCCATGCTCCATCTCTGCTGTGTTTGGGTTGTGAGGAAGTGGGCTGGCCTGGATTGGGGCCTGGTTGCTGCCCTAACAGAAATGCAGTAACTCTGGGGTACCTCCTGGGCCTCTGGGCACTCTGTGCTGGCATCTCACAGCTCCATGTAAGCCCGGGGATAGACGGCAGGTGACAGCAGAACCTGCTTGTACTTTGTGGGAGACAGAAGCCACACTCTTAGATGCAGTTGTCCAATCTGGATGATGGAAAGCCTCTTGGAGCTATGTGTTGTTTGGTGCATGAATGGAAGGTCTGTTCCAGGGCTAGGCGTGAGGTCACAGCTGTTACTTCCTCTGCATGGGGTAGGCCGGGACGCAGGGGCTGATGCTAATAATGTCCACCTGTATCTGTGTGACTGTAGCTAGAGGGCAGCTCAAAGGACGGCAGTGGCCCATCTAGGAGTCCTCAACCTCCCGCCAGCCCTGCACCCACAGAAAATTCCCAGAGAACCAAGAGCCCTGCGCCCACGCTTGCCATGAATGGCCTGGAGGCTGCCTCAACAGAAGGCCCAAACGTGGAGGCCCCGGGCCTGTCCCGGAAGAAAGTGGCGAATGCAGTGAGGAAGGTGGTGAGCAGGGTGCTGCCTGGAGAGGAGCCTGGGAGCTCCAGAGAGACTCTGAGCAGAGGGGTCAAATCCCCTGAGCACCCAGCTCGAGGCAAGAAGGGGGAAAAGGCAGGCCCGGGTCCCAAGCCACCACCCCCTCCTCCTCCCCCTGCTCCATCTAAGCCTGAAGCAAAGAAGGAGGCAACCAAGGATGAACTCTCCGTGGGCCTCCGGAGCCTGATGTCTCGGGGCAGGGGCAAGGACCACAAGCCCCGCAGCAGGCAGTCTCCTGGGAAGGGGGAGAAGCCCTCCAGCCAGGAGCCAGGCTCCTCGGGGAAGCCAGGCTCCCCAGAGGTGGTGGGCTCCCCAGCCAAGCCAGGCTCCCCAGCCAAGCCTGGAAGCCCAGAGAAGCAGTGTTCCCCGGCCCCACCAGAAGAGCTGGCTCATCCAGGCTCCGCTGTCCCGAAGTCAGATCTCACTGGATTGCAGAAGTCCAAGTCACCAGCTCCTGACATGCGGCAGGAGGTACCCAAGTGTGTCACTAACCTCCCATGCCCCTCACCACCCTCGCTTGAGGGCCAGGTACCCTCACAACTGGCTTCCCCAAGTCTCCACGGCCCCGCATGACTAAGAGGCTAGGCCCAGGACGTTGCCAATGGCAGAGTTGCATGGCTTTCCCAGACTGAATGCCAGAGCCCATGGTGGCCTTGGCTTGGGGATGGGACCAGCTAACCAGCATGCTGCTGTTCTGTAGGGGGTTGGGGTCTGGCCTCCAGCTACATGAGGTCAGCTTGAGGCTCCAGACCCCAAGTCAAGGACCAGAGTCCTAGCAGATCAGAGTGCTAGGGTGGCAAAACAGAACTGAAGGCAGGTGGCATCGGTGTCCCAGCCACTCACCCGCTGTGCGATCTCAGCAGGGTCCCATCTCAGCCTTCATCTGTCAAGTGGGGACAACACAGGTCTATTGTCCCTTCCCTAAAGCCCTTGGGGCCGGAAATATTTTGGAAATGAGTCATTTTTGTATTTTAGGGTATCCTACAGTATACATAATGAGCAACAACCCATAACCTAACACATTAATATTTCCACAACAAAACCTATGAATGTACGTGCTGCAGGGCGATGGACTATAAAAAGGTTTGCCACCAAAATAGTTAAGAACCTTTTGTTTTAGGGGGCTTTTTGGATTTTTGGAATTGTAAATAAGGGAGAACACCTGCTTAGAAGGGCTGCTGTGAAGGTTAGAAATGATTCAGGTAATGAGTGCTCCCAGCGTCGTCCCTGATGTGGTGGGCACTCCACCACATAATGGCAGTGTTCTAGTGATGCTAATAAGACTCATTATTAACACCATCATTGCCGTCATGGCCTTCTTCAGGCCTGGCCACCAGTCCCCTCTGGCAGCAGGAGTCTTGAGGAGCCCTGTGCCTGGGTGACCGATGGGCACAGTGGGCCCCCTTTGGATCTGGGGCCCTGTCTGTCCACAAAGTTCACTCTGGGTAGGACAGGAGGCTGAGAGGCAGAGGGGAGGACCAAGGACAATCAGTCCAGCCCCTTCCCTTGGAAGGTGATGCCTGCTTGGCTGGTCCTTGGGTTGAGTTCTCTTCAAGCTTTCCCATTTTGTAGATCCTTCTGAGGCCTCATGGGATGTGTGTAGGGCGGGGGTGCATCGAGTTTCACCTTGCATGTTCGTTCTGGCTGGAAGGGGAGGGGCAGGGCAGGGGGATGAGGGGCAGGGCACAGCCTCAAGGCCTGTCCTGTCTCCTAGCCCCAGAGGTCCTCCTGGGATTCCTAAGGCCCAGAATCCGCCTTGCTCCCATTCCGGGGTTTTACTTAAAGAGGAGCAGGCTGCAGCTTTCCCCACCCCTCCTGGCCCACTCTGAATCAGGGAAGTGACCTTCTGGCACACAGGAGTGGGCAGGGGCGTTTTGGCCTCATGGGCAGGGCATGAGGCAACCGATCAGTCCCTGAGAAGAACCTCCAAGGAGCTGCGAGTGTCATATGCCTGTTCCTGGGCCAACCGCCCACCCTCTAGCTCCCTGTCCCTCCACCTCTCACTAGGGTGGAGTTGGGGGCCTGAGAGGAGCCCTGACTTAGAGCTCAGCCGCCTGTCACCTGGGCTGATGGCAGGTGCCAAGAGTGTGTTGGAAAACCAAGGGTCGTCCTGGTGCTGAAATGGTTAGGGCGGTGGGAAGAAATAACCTCAGAACTCCCGGGCGCCTGTTCCTTTTTTTCTTATCTGATAGTTTAAAAACTCAAATTGGTGCCTGGCTTGCCTCCCTGACCCTACTTCACTTACCCACTGGGTCCTAGCAACTTCCTGGGCTAAAAGCTTGGTGTGCTGTGCCCCCACTGCTTCCTGGGACCGGGACTAATAGTGGTTTAACCTCTAGGCAGGAGCTGCCTCCGAGGTCCAGCTGACCCCCGCAGAGGAGGCCCAGCAGCGGCTTGAGAGGATCTTCACAGCCTCTGTAATGCTACCTCTTGTGTGTGGTTCCCCAGTCCCCGGCACTCCCCTCTCCTGAGGCTGGCAGCCAGCCTGTGTGTGTCTGTGTGTCTAGGAGCACCTGTTATGAAAGATGGGGGCTCTCGCAATGGTCTTCTCACTTTGAGAAAGGAAAGAAGGGGCTCTGTGGAGGGTCTGAGTGCAGTGAGGCCTGTTTCTCCAGGGAGCCCAGAGCTCTAGGCCTGTGGGAGGGTCCCCGCTTGCCTGGGTATCCCCTTCTCTGGCCCCAGAGGACATGTCTTGGTGCCAAGGTCTGGTGGGTGTTGAGCCAGGGAGCTGACACTCCCCTTTTGGATGCCCTGGCTCGCCAGACCCAGGTGGGGCCTGTTAACTCCATGTCCATTTCTAACAGGCAAGGTTCCAGACCTGGCTGACTCCCCTTTCTCTCCAGCAAGGCCTTTAAGTGACCTGACAGAGACAGGAAGCTCAAGGCTAGCCACAGGGTCTGCCCACTGTGCGTTGGTACTTGGGCAGTCGGCATGTGGGCCCTGATGTGATGATGCCTCCTCTTGTCATGGGTAGTGTGCCTGCCTGGGAGCGGCACAGGGCTGCAGTGGAGGTTTGAAGAAGGGATCCTAGACTGGGGGCTGCTGGGGGTGGTATTCTATGAGAGGCGCAGGGATGACGTATCTGAAGGGCAGCCCTTGGTGGGGGGGAGTGGTATCCTCGGGTGTGTGTTTGGAGGCCAGGGACAGCCCTGGCCGGGGTCTGATGGCTACAGGGGAGCTAGGCTGGAAAAAGACCCTGGAGATAAGGCAAGGGGCTCCCAGGGGGCCCACGTCCTTGGTGTTGTGAGGTGGCCTGGCCTGGTAGCACACAGACGAGGAGCCTAATTCAGAATGGACTAGATGGCCAGGCCACAGGAAATGACTTACCAGAGCATCTTCTCTGAGACGTGTGGTGGTACCAAGTGTCCCTTTGCCAAGCTAGGCCTCTCCTTCCTGACCTGGCCTATCCTTGACTGGGTACAGTTCACCCGCCCAGGCCAGCAGCCCCCTTCCTGGTGCTAAGCGACTCCTGCCTCCACCCTGCACCTGGGGCAGCCTGAGAGTGCCCACCTCCTTGGCTCAGGATGCTTGCTGAAAGGGACATGTCATTGTCTACTTGTCTTCATGCCTCTTCTTTTCTCTCTCTTATTTGCTTGCTGCTGGTAGCTGGACCCTGAGGCCGCCTCTCCTGCCCACAGCCAGGTAGGGTGCTCCTGCCCTTCTCAGGAGCCCTCCACTTCTCCTGGTGACAACCCGCCCCCCCTGGCCTGTACCTGGGCTGGCGTCTGTGCTCGGGCCTCGTGTTGGAGTGTAAGGCCTCTTTCCCCATCCAGCCCCCACCCAGCATCTGGGGAAATCCTCTGGGGACACAGTGCCAGGAGTTTGAGATGGGGCAGCTCTGTGTCAGGCCCTTGGGGAATGTCTAGACTGAGTGTCACCACTGGGGCTCGGCCTCTGTGGCACATGGTTCTTAGCCACTGGAGCCCGAGGGCCTGGCCAGAGTTTTAGTTTCTAGGTATTTCAATTCTGCTCCCTCTGGGTAGAGAAAACTGAAAAGGCTAAATGCCTACTGGCCTGTTCCTACCACCCCTCCCTGCATCTCCAGCATGAAGATGCGGTGTTCTCTGTCCCCACCTGCTGGCCAACGTGGGAAACCCACCTTGGGGTTAGTGCTCAAGGAGTTACAGGCCATGACCCTTTGGTTTCACTTCATGCATCAGTCTCCAAATAACCTCACCCATAGAATGTGCC